>NW_010253168.1:0-32954 GCF_000690775.1 Eurypyga helias | reverse complement strand
CCCCATGGCCATCTCTGCCCACCCACCCTGCCTTCCCCCTCTCAGCGTGCACCTGAAGGAGGTCTCCCCTCCGAAGCACCGATGATGACAGGGCATTTTGAAAGTGCTTTAAGCAATTCCTACTTGTAGCTCTCCTGCCTTGTTTTTGGAGCCAAGCCTGGGGCTGGGCAGTGAAGGTTGGTGAAGTGAGCGCAGCATGCAGTGGGGGGTGCACAGCCCCGAGCCCTGTCAGAAACACAGGTAGCAGAGGTGGGCGATAAAACGTGTCCGTTCACCATGGGGAATACTGGGAGCATGGGGTTGGGGCTGCCAAGGACAGCTGTGTGCCTGCTACAGCCTGGGTCAGGCCACAGGCAGCCGCCTCCGCCAAGGGCCTGGGCTGGAAGAAAGGTGGAAGCGACCAAAGGGCACCGTCAGCGCAGCCTACCAGGAGTGTGCCCCTGAGCGCTTCCTCACCATCTGTCTCTGGGAAGGTGTTACAAAAATAAGATCTCGGAAGCAGTAATGGTCCCCACACATTTAATGTGAAGAGTGATACTGAATGGGAGAAGAGCTGGCAGAAAAACATGTTTCTGTGCTGTCAGTAACATGCTATTGAGATGAACAATTGGAGCATATGTATCAGTCATAAAACTGCTTAGTTATCAATATCCAATCTTTAGCATTATCTTTTAGCATTATTTTTTTTTTATTATTGCAGCCTTCCAGTACCTGAAGGGGGCCTACAAGGAAGCTGCGGGGAGCCTATAGTGACAGGACAAGGGGTAACAGGTTTAAATTGAAAGTGGGGAGGTTTAGATTGGATATCAGGAAGAAATTCTTCACGGAGAGGGTGGTGAGGCACTGGAACAGGTTGCTCAGCAAAGCTGTGGATGCCCCATCCCTGGAAGTATTGAAGGCCAGGCTGGATGAGGCTTGGAGCAACCTGGTCCAGTGGAAGGTGTCCCTGCCCATGGCAGGGGGGGTGGAACTAGATGGTCTGTAAGGTCCCTTCCAACCCAAACCGTTCTGTGATTCTATGACTCTATCTTAGAAACAGGCATTATTGTAGTAGTTCATTAGTTTTTTTGAGAATGTGCATTCACCCTGAAGGGTATGTCCTCCCTTTCCTTGGTACGTTAAATTCATATTAAACTTAGAGAGCCACATGTGCATAATGAACCAGTGTATAGCCCAGGGCATGCAAATTCCATCACTGGGGTCCGTTATCTACATTAAGTGACCAGAGGATAAATTTTCTGCTGCTTTTTATAAAGGTGTTTATCCAGACCTCTGTGCCTCCTGCCTTTCAGATCATGTGTCTCCAAAAGCTGTTAAAAAGTTGTGTCACAGAGCGAAATTGGAACCAAAGAAACCGAAGTGGAAGAATTACAGGCCGCACTATCAGGCTAAAAGGTTCAGGTAACACAGGCAAAGCAATTGTCTAGGCTCATGTAATACTGAAACAAATCCTTCACAGGATTATTAGCAAGGATTAAATCTAGCCTTTGCAGAGCCCAGGAAGTGTCTTAGCACTTCACCTGAAGGAATACTTTAATTAACTGCTAGTTATTGTATGTTCTTATTCATTGTGGTCTAGCCGCTGCAGAGGAACATCTTTCTTTTAGCTACTTTCATGTGCTGTAGAGCAAGAGATGAGGAAGGACAGCCTGAATAGAATATACTGATCACTGGTGCTCCAGCTGTATAGTTAAAGAGATTTAAACATCAACACCATGCTCCAGAGAATGATATAACTTGCAGAACATAAGCTGTAGCAGTGTCTTGCTATGAGGTTCAAGTAGAGGGTAACATTGCTGTTCCTGAGTCACCCTAGTGACATCCCCCTATAAAGTCTGCCTTGAGCTTAAGTGGCATGTAGGGCAAGACTGTATCTAGAATAATGCACCAGTCATACAGCAGGGAGATTAAGCTTCCAGCTTTAGAAAATGGCGTTCGATGTCTCCAGACACTTCAAAATAAAATATGACCAGGTGGCAAGTGGAAATTAAAAGTCTTCAGATTAAATCAGGCAACTAAACATTTTTATCTTCCAGTTTCATGTCTTCTATCAAATCACTACAGGTGAAAAATGTTCTGAAGGGCAAGCTATACTTTAAATTTCACCTAGGCAATTAATTTGCATAAAAATAACTAACTAGTCTTTTAATTATCCCATAGTTCTGTTGATGATAGACAAGAGCTATAGCTCATACTCCCTCAGTTATGTTGGTGTAGCAAGAATAACAAGTAACTTAAAAAAAAGTATTTTTGTTACTGAAGTCAGCACACGCATCTCTGAATTCACACAGGGAACAGATGTAATAAGTAAGAAGATACCATTTATACACAGTCACTATTTGGGGCTGAACTCTGCTGAAGAGAAAGTTGTGTAGATCATAAGCCTGCAATCAAGAAAAGTTGCTCTTAAAGTGGTGATTCTTTTAGAACCAAGACAAGGCTTTTACATCCTTTTAACACCCACTTTTCTCCTATCACTCATTGTTTTGATTGAAGAGACTGAGAAACAAAACAAACACCTTATGCAGAAGACATAGAGCTATTTGAAGAGCTTCCTTTACAAATGCTCCTCTCGGGACCCAGTCTCTCACACAGAGTGGATCTCTTGTCTGAACCATCCTTTTCTGTGAACAGGTAAGTTCTGATGCCTTTACTGGCTTTTATTCTAATGCGCAGGTTTCTAGCTTGTATTCAATTAACATACCTTACGCTGGCACTCTTGAAAAGGAAGAAAAAAAGGTTTGTTGAAAGCAAACTGTAAAAGAAATTCAGAATGTTGAAGAATAAGCAAGAGATAAAGGAGGTCAAACAGAAAATTGATGGCTATCGTCATAAAGACAGAAAAAGCTGTCTGCTGTTCTTTCCTTTGCTTTCCTTAGACTTAGCAGCTGCTTTTCATGCTGGCCATGGTAGGGTTTTGCTTACAGCTGTATTCTTGTTTATCGCAGTAGCAAGATTTTTTTGAAGTCCCTACTCTGAAGGAATAAGGCAATGGCATTCTTAGTGCCTATGTAGCTTCAAAGTGATTTCACCAAAGTTATACTCGGTGTTTGGGTTTGCAAATGTTCAAGATTAAGCAACTTTTTTATTTCAATTCACAAGTGGGAATAAAAAGCTTTGAACTTTAAACTTGATTATTGTGACATTTCAGTTATGTTTTTGTTTCCACTTTTTCTGATACAACTTGGTCAGGAGACAACACATGAAGAAGCAACAATAAATATCAGTGTGGTTCTGTAATCTTTACTTGAGTGAGTAATAGCATTGAGTTTGGGGGGACTGCCTCTGCTATAGGGACCACTGTCATGGGAAGTTATTTGGCTCTTAAAGATTTAGTTAGTACAGTACAAGGAAGATGAACAAAAATTCAGTGTTGTTGGACTTTGCAAGGAGCACAGCAACTAAACAAACAGTTGAATGATCTAGCAGCAGCAGGAGACCTGCTAATGCAAATACTTAGTGGAGTGACTCATAAAAACAAGTCGAAAGAAAAACATTAACCAGCTTGCCCTTTCTTCCTCCTTCCCCCCCTTCCACTCCCTCCCTCCATCTCTTTTTTCCTCTCTTCCCCCTGCCCCTCCCAATTCCCTCTTCCCCCTCCCCCCCATCTTAAAAGCACAAGCAGATCAACACCAGAGAATTTTTCCCTACTTGCGTATGGTACAGCCAAAAGAATTGGTAAGGGAGGCAGAAGTGAGAAACCATTCCATTTTAAAACCTAAACCAACCTATGCCAGTCTCCCTCTTGCTGAATCACGGAAAGGAAAGAGGTCTAATGAGTTTCTCTAGCTGTCTTACTCCACTCCTCGTAGTCACCATCTTGGTGTACGGGACTAGTCCAACCACGGCAGACAATGCTGGAGTAAAAACAAACATCAAGACTAAGATTTTAAATGCAGCTGTGCTGCAAACCCACCTTAGAGCCTAATTTTGAGAAGTATAAGTATCAGAAATAACTGAATATTCCCGGCCTTTGGCAATTTTAATGTATCTGTGGGATTTTTGTACAAATTCTTGTGATCCTTTGGTCCCCATCTTTCTTTCCCTTTGTGTTTCAGTGGATACTGTTAGAAGCTGGGGGTACTGCGGTGTGTTTGGAGTTTTCTCTGCATTTTTCTGTGGTTTTATTGTTCTAAATTTTCTTTCCAGGAAGCTGCAGCCACATGAGTTTAACCAACATACCTCTTACACTGTGAAGTGGTTGCGTGAGCAAAGGTTCCCATTTGAATCAATGTAATATTCAAACTCTTAGGTGAAGGCTACTGTAGTACAGGAATTTAAAGGTATTATTGTCTGTGGTTGCCACATACAACTGTCACTTACAGAGGAGAATATTCTTTTGAGGGGCTCTCTAAAGCACAAGTTTTACTTCTTTCGAGAACATACCAACTGCCAATGCTTATACTACCTTGTGAACATTAGTGAAGACTGTATCTTGCAAGTTCTAGCACACCATAAAGGCTGCAGAATTACGCTGCTGCTGAGATTATTTCCGTCATCTACTGTTTTAGACAGAATGTACAAAACCTGCATTCTCACTCATAACCAAGCTAAACTGATGGGTGCTTATAAACGTATGTACATCTGCTCATTCATCTCAGGAGTGCATCTTAAAGGAACATTTATAAGTTACCCTTATTGTTGCTGAAAATTTAAATGTAAAATCTATCCTTTGTGTTTCTCACCTAATATATAAATAGCTTGATTTGATTCTTGGAAAGCTTTACTTTGTAATAAACTGGTAAAGGAACCTGTGTCTAAAATACGTGTTTCCAGCCACTGGAAGGAAGTCCATCTTACTGATATCTTTATCATTAATTTGCAGTAATGATCCAGAAACTCAAAGCAGCAGGAAGGATAAAAATATAGAGTCAAGCCTTAAATAGGTTGTTGACAGAAATGCTTTAGATATAAATTTAACCTCAATCTCAGCTACACTGACCACTTGCCACATTTTTATTTTTTATATGGCCTTGTATTCTGTGCTACTTAATGTTCCGTCATGCGTCTGCAGAGCAGACACTGTCCCTTGACCCTTCACAGGAAACTACATGACTGAGTGCAACTCTGAAAGAGAAGGCAGGATTCGGAAGTTGGTGCAAGAAGTCTGTTCTCTAGCCCTGTTTTGGGTTACACCATCAGTACCTTTTCTGATGTTATGGTTTTTGTAAGCTGGGCTGGTGGATTCTACAAGTCCTGAAGTCATGCAGCTAATTAGGCATTACAGTTATAAAGTACCTCAGCATGGATGAACCCATCCACCAGCCATATGGAGCACAGCAGTAATTAGCCTCTGCAGTGGCACTCAAGATACAAATTTGCAGTCTGATAAAGGAGGTTATCTTTAGGCCCTGTGTCAAGTTGGAGTGGAGGATTTAACATCTTCACTTGAGAACCTGCTGAGTATCACTTTTCTGTGTTCATTGCAGAAGATACATCTGTACAGCTAAAGAAAGGATTAACATAGATTCAGTCCTTTTAGAGAGAGGCAAGATCAAATGGGTTTGCAGATCGACCTTCGCCTTTCCAAAATGAAACCCATGAACATGGGATTCCAAGCCCTACATACTGAAAGGAAAAGTGACCAGCATAGATGTTGATGAATATCTGTAGGATTTAATTCACGGTATTTACAACGATTCAAATTATTTCTGTCGTTGTTAGTAATGCAATTGTTTCATTAACTAGTTTAAAAATAATTAGCAGAATCTGTTTCATTATATTTTCAACAAATTTCAACCTGGATGCAGGTGGATGTTCCCTGTTGAAGTGCAGAGGTATCTGCTGAAGCATTAATTAGTGTTACAAGGGCACATTCCATGGCATTGCCATGTCATGTGTTACCTTGGCTGTAACATTTGTGTTGCCCACTATGAAAACCCTGTTCACTGCGTTGTGCAAGAGACCTGGTGATTACTTCCCAGCAGTGATGAGAATGAGTTATGAGCCTCTCTGCCGCTTCCTAAAATAACAGGGAACGAATTTCATGTGGGCAAACACTTGACTCATTCTTCTTGGAACCGATAGCTTACCACACAGGACTTGGAGGCTGCTCAGTGAACCAGTCCATAGTTCACAGGAAGAAGAAGCCTCCAGAGGAGCTCAGACACTCAAAGAATAACATTCTTGGCCAAAAATAACCCTGAGCACTAAAAACAAATTAAAAAAAATATGTTGGTTTACTTGTAAATCTGTTGCAGCAACATGTACCTCCAGACATATCTGAGAGATGAATGGTACAGCCATCTTTGTTTCTTCGCTCTCCTGCTTCCAAGTAAAGCTTCTTCCCAACCAAACCGGCGCTACGTATGACATACATGGTTTATTATCATGAGCTGCATGAGCTATGTCAGCCGCTGCTGGTGGAGACCCTGGTGCAAGGTGTGAAGGTAAGAATGGCTGCCCTAGGGCAGTTGGGATGGTACAATGATATCTGCAGAGGGACTGAGAAAAGCAGGAGGGCTTAGGAAACGCCAGAACTGTCACAAAGGCAGTGGGAGAGAGGGACAGTGCCACATGTGATGCTGTACAGGGAGGATGGGTAGGCATCATTTTGGCATGTCCAGAACGAATGCGCAAAGGATGCAATGCTGCATGTTGTGTTATGGGTTTCAGCAGTGATTTGCATGGATGTGTGTGAACATGGGAGTGGGGTTGAGATGCGTTCAGGATAGCAGAAGGGATACATCCTTCCTATCTTTTCACTTACACTGGTGGACCGGAGATCACCTTTTCTCTGATACCCTTTGCCGCTGCTATACATTTTTCCTTTGCTTCTGTAGCTGGCTGTGGGGAATGGCATGGCCAAGTGTACACCATGTTTTTAAATCTATGTGTTTTGTCTTGACTGACAGACCTTCTGCAGTCTCTTTGGCACAAAGTAGAAAATGGCTCACTGACAGCAGAAGGAATATGTCCTTCTTGGAGATGTGAATCCTTCCTTGGATGAAGGAGCTGCTGTGTACTGCCAGCTAGCATTCTTGCTGATTGTTAAGTTTCCAAATTAAAAAAATGATTTAACTCTACATGAGACAATATGTGCTTTGAGATGCTGCTGTGGTATGAATCTTTATGGATTATTGCATAGATAGGGAAACAAAACCAAACCTTCCCACACACCTTTTTCCTTCTTTCCTTCGTGTTCTCTTCCCTGCCCCCTGTGCGATCACCCCTCCTTGGCAGCGATAAAACATTCTTTCCTCGCTTGCAGTTTGAAATAGGGTGATAAAGAGAGTGATCAGTCTGCCAAGAGCAAGGGAAAAATTCTGTAACGGCTTGGTAGTAGAGGGAAGTAAAGGAGAAGCCCAAAGTTACTCCCTTGCTTCTGAGGATACATAATTCCAGTACTGATACCAAAGAAAGAATAATCTCCTCCTTGGCAGCGATAAAACATTCTTTCCTCGCTTGCAGTTTGAAATAGGGTGATAAAGAGAGTGATCAGTCTGCCAAGAGCAAGGGAAAAATTCTGTAACGGCTTGGTAGTAGAGGGAAGTAAAGGAGAAGCCCAAAGTTACTCCCTTGCTTCTGAGGATACATAATTCCAGTACTGATACCAAAGAAAGAATAATCTTTCCCACCGAAAATTTCATTTTTTTTAATGCCTGCTCCAAGATGTACACTTGGCATCCTTGTTTGCTGACAAATCAGCCTTCATTCCAGAGATGGCATGGGTCTCCAAGGAAAGAATAACATTTCATTTAGTGGCCTGAGGCTGATCTCTGTAAACTGTCTACAACTGAGGCTTCTCTGCACTGGGAAATGACATTCATGTTGGAACAGGAATGCAGGAAATTCATGTGGTAACAAATGCAGTGCTAAACACAACTGTCTATATTTGGAGTTGGGCTCTCATTTGTGCTAAATTCTGCTTACCTACACAGGAAGCTATAAAGGGATCTTGAAGTGCATATAATTATTAGTCAGAGGCTTTTAACACGACAAGGAATACCCCACTTGAAAGACACATGTTAATGCAATTTACTGGTGTCAACAGAGCAGGAAGCAAGTAATGTAAAGGCGGCTGTTGTCATTATCTTAATTGGTCATGGTAGCTTCATGCTGAAGTTGAGTTTGTACAGTTTGTACTTGATAAGAGAGATAAACACAATGAAAACCTCTATTGGCAACTTTATAAAATAAATGAGGAACGTATTTTTATATTAGCCTATTAAAAGAAATATGCTTTGCATGGTTATGTTTACCTGTAGACTTTTGTGCCAAAAACCCTAGGACACATCTAACACCATTTGCCCATTCTTGCAGAGGTTCAGGAAGGGTCACTTAAAAATGGCAGGTTCAGCCTGACATGAAAATCCCATTTGCTAAATGTCTTCAAGGAACACACTCCCCCTGTTCGGTCCAGCTGCTGGGTTTGTTAGGACCTGTGCATCGCTGGGAATGCTTCCTGTTACAATATGTTCTCTTTGAACACGAATGGGTTGCATTTTCCTTCCCTGCGAACTGAGATATATAAGTACCTGAAATGGGTTTGAACAAATCATGGTAAGACTGGAAACAGGAGAAAGTAACTGCTTAATCCTGCAGTTATTTTATTAATTTGTCTTTGTTATTAAGGTAGTAAGAGTAATTGAAATGTTAAGCTAGGATACTTGCTAAGGCATTATGCCTGCTCTATGTTCATGTTCCAGTGCTGTGGGTTAAAGATGGACTCCTATTAGAAAAATATGAAATTCTTGGATCTCAGCAGTTTTGGAGAGAGGATAAAAGTGATTGAGTTGTGTTAATGGTACTTGTTTTCTGTCTGAGGGGTGTAAATAGATGATCAAAAGGTTGGCGAGCCTTATATGACTTTGACATCATTGCATGTTAACAACAATAGACCTGCAAAAGCAGAAACTTCTCCAGAAGTTAGCCTATAGGGTAACTATTTTAGCAAGTGGCGTAGCCTAGTGTGATATAGCTAGTGAGGGTGTGACCTCACTAGCACTAGGGAGTACTATACTTGGTACTTTCAGATTTGGACCATAGGTGCTTTTTTTTTTTTTTGTTAAACTTGGATGGAGTTACATGAAGTATTTTTAAAATGCAGGGATATACATAGTACAAGGTGGAAGATACTGGTGTTATTTTAATTGTTTTCATGCAACATAGAAAGTGGGATAGCATTTTGGATATGGTCCTGAGAAGAGGGGCCAAGAAATTCTGTTTTTAAATCCTGATACTGACATTTACTCAGAGCCAGAAAGAATGAGGCAGCTCCTGAGTCACAGTAACCCCACTTTTGCTAGTGGTTCACTAAATCATTCCTAGTTACCCTATTTTCAAAATGTAGAAACGATGCTTGTGTTCTGGAGGTTAACTAGGTGGGGTGTGACAAATGGCTTTGAAGACTGAGTATTGAAGAAATTGCATACTTGTAAACAGTGCTCAGTATTTAATAACTTATCAGATAGCTGGCTCCTGCTCCCGCTGTCTTGCAACAGTTTTGCAACTTTTTTTAACGATGGTAAGGTGACCTCCAGAGTTTCTATGATTTTCATCTACATTTTATTTGAAGACTGCAATGCTTGGTCTAAATGACTTTTTGTGTTGTCTCCAACCCCAGTTCCAGGTAACATTTTAAAAAGTCTTACGATAATTCAAAAGGCAAAAAAGGACCTTAGGCCCTAAGATCCTTTAGTACTTTAGATATTTGATCATGTATCTAAATTCTGGCATTGTCGGATGCATGTTTTCTCCACTTTCATCGCTCTTCTTCCACTATTTAAAAGGAAACCCAGTTGTTCTGTCAGCTGAATACTTCAGTATGTGGATGTGATCAAAGAGAAATCATGACAAATAAACGACATAGGAACAGCTTGATTGTACAATTGTGCATGGTTTAGGAGAATAAAACGTGTGCTCACTTACTGTATTTGGACAGGAGAGAACTATTGTTTTGTAAGAATAATTTCCCAGCTACGGGAAAATAAATTTAAAATTCCTGGCATATCTCTTCATCTGAAAATTCAGGGGAATTTAGAGCTGCATGTGAAATCTGTGGCTTAAACCCATCTCTGGGGAAAGTAGAAGTGTTGATGGAATAAGTCAGGGTAAACCAGCAGCAACTAATCTATTTCAAACGAGGTAACTGTATTGTGATAGATCTGTGAGGGTCTGCCAAGAGACGTGGTTTTTGCCTACCCTCTTCTTATATGTACTCCATTCCATGTACACACGTGTGTGCATTCTCAAAGATAGGTGGTGAGCTGGCTGGACCTTTACTCTGGCAGATGTGGCAGGTTTTGGGAGCCCTCCGCGTAAGGGAATAGGCTATGCCATATGCCACTCTTTCGCATCCTTGACCTGATAGCTTCACATCAGGAGTGGTCGTGACCTCAGACACTTGTTACCTCAGCTGATGCTGAGCCCCTTGCCTTCTGCCATCGGCACTCGGGGTGCATTGTAGCTCTCACTCACTTTTGTCTAGTCCCCCAGCTCATTCCAGATAGCATATTTGAGCTCTCCCTTTTTGCTCCTGCACAAGAGTTTTTTTCACACTTCAGGTGTTGGGAAAATGAAAGGAGTACGTGAGCCAGGTTTCTTTCCATGCCAGAGCCACATACAACAGGTAGGAAGGATGTTATGTGACCATATGCTCGAGGGGGACTTTTGACAAGGGCCTGTAGTGACAGGACAAGGGGTAATGGGTTTAAATTGAAAGTGAGGAGATTTAGATTAAATATAAGGAAGAAATTCTTCCTGGAGAGGGTGTTGAGGCACTGGAACAAGTTGCCCAGAGATGTTGTGGATGCCCCATCCCTGGAAGTGTTCAAGGCGAGGCTGGACGAGGCTTTGAGCAACCTGGTCTAGTGGAAGGTGTCCCTGCCCATGGCAGGGGGATTAGAACTAGATGGTCTTTAAGGTCCCTTCCAACCCAAACCATTCTGTGATGGTTCTTGCTGATGGACACTGGGCTGTGTAGGATACTTGTCTTCCCCAACACAGATTTACAGGTGCAACTCACTGTTGCTGCAGAAACTTCAAGGGCTAAAGCAGTACCTAAAATTCAGGGTTGCTCAGACCCCTGGAACAGAATTTAGTCTGTACTAAGCAAATTATATTGAATTTAGAATCTATAGTCGACTTTCATTTAAATCAACAAACATGAAGGAGAAACAATTAAATATATTGTTTGCTAACTACAAGCAAGATGTATGTGTTCTATTACATTTCATTCTGTTATTTTTGTCCTTTGGTTAATAAATATAATAAACATGCCCAACTTAAATACATTACTGCAGGATGCTAATATACTGAGGATATTGAATATAATAGTTGTCCTGGAGAAATAGTCCAACAGAACGAATAAAAAAGTACATAAATAAGTTGCTATGATTTGATGTGATTATTCTGTCTTAAATTTCTAAGGACAACAATTATCACTCTAATTCCTTTCTCAGAAGTCCTAAATAGCAAGACAGAGGAACAAAGGATGACCATCAGAGTCACAGAGCTGTAATTGATTTAGGCCATCTTTAGTGAATTTTGCTCTAGCTTATTTTAAACAGTTGCTTGTTTAGCATATGCATACTTAAGGGGCTCTTTCCTCGGAGAAGTAATAATGCAAATAAGTAATGTATTTGTGCTTTACAGAGGTATATATTAATGAACACAATTTATCTGACCTTGCTCAAGCTTTGGTTATCGGTTATTTGTCAGAAGACTTCTCTCACTTTATGAAAAATGTATTTTATGAGAAAAAGAATATGTAATGCAAAGCTAGCTGGCTACACTTGCTTTTCAGTAAAACAAAAACCCTAAATTCAGTGAGCTTTCTGGCATACAAAAATGTTGAACTCAGCATTATTTGTTCTCCTTTGGTAAAGGTTTCAACACTGCAATTTAAATCGGCAGGGTACCTGTTCAACATGATTTTCAGGGAGATTCCAACTGAGTCCTGATCTGTAAAAGCATTGCTTTAAATAGGTTCCTATTTTTGTAGTGCAAGTGCTCAAGGGCCAAATGAAAAAGGGAAATCAAGGTGCACGTGAAGATCTATTTTTAGTGTTGCATTTTCCATAGCCTGTTTGGTTAGAAATATGGTGCATGAACTCTAGAGTAAGAGTGGAAGGCAAACCACCACCAAGCATTTCTTGAAAAAGCACACAGTTTAATAGCTGCTGCTACTTTTGTTTCTGCATGAATGCTCTGTGTATTTCTTCAGGAAATAAAAAAACAGGGTATTTATGATGCTTTGAGCCTTCAGTCTTCACATATCCTTGCAAAACCAGTGCAAGAAATCTTTTTACTGTTTCTGTCATTTTTCTGTTATCAATCATATTATTCATACCAAAGGAGTTTATTCAGAGCCTTTTATGCATATACATTCAGCAGACAGCTCTGAAATTAGCTGCCTTGAAATACAAAGTTGTTCTTTGCAGGGAACAGCTCTAGTCTTGTTTGTGTTGATGATATACCATAGGAATAGTATTTCCTGAGTTTTCCGGTGATTTTCCTTAAATTTGACAGGCTTAGTTGGACTCTGGGTTTTGGACTGTCGCGTTGCATTTCCAAAATATGACTGAAAGAGGCCTGTGGTCTAATCTCCATATGACTGCTGGATTTTTATATTCCAAACACCCACCATCCTAACTGCAATACATCTAAAACATGATCTATAGCTTTCTGCAAAGTCATTTTGAGGGATGATACTCATTTTAATCCCAACAACATTTACGTGCCAAATAACTTTGTGTCTCCTTTATCGTATACTTATATTGGTAAAAATTATTTGTATCACCCATAATTGCAATGCAGTGTAGATGAGTCCTTGTATGAAGCCTCATATCACTTTAGGTTTGCTGTTTGAAGGCTGTGCATCAAGGCATTTTGTACAGCATTAGCTTGTTCCTTGCCAGACGTCGTGGTACCCACACAAATATTACCATCTGGTAACTTCTGTTTAAAGCAGCTGTTGTCAGTGTATTCCAAAATTTTAATCGGTATCTAGATTTCTAAATGCCAGAGCAAAGATAGCTTTGATCTCATTGCAAACAGAAGAGCTTCTTAGATTACAAGGCTGCACCACAGCGTGCTGATCTCCTCCTTGAACTGCATCTATGCACAGAAGGGCCATGTTCCAGATATAAGTTCCCAGATGATAATTGACTTGGTTTAGGATAATTTTCCATGGGAACAGCGCAAGGTCCTATGGAGGGAGACAAGGAATGGGAGTGCAAGACAATGAGAGTTGTCCACTAAATTGTGATGGTCTAGAAGTTGCTTGGGCTTTTGAGTTTTAAGGCAGGATGCAATTGAAAGAGTGCCAACTGTTTATTTTAGTGAGATGTTTCTTAATGACCACACATTGATAAAAGCAGCTACTTTTAGGCTTTGGGCTGTCTGGGTCAGATCACAATTAAAAACTAAAACAATGTGGGCTAAAAAAGTAATGG
Organism: Eurypyga helias; assembly: GCF_000690775.1. Classification (NCBI taxonomy): domain Eukaryota; kingdom Metazoa; phylum Chordata; class Aves; order Eurypygiformes; family Eurypygidae; genus Eurypyga; species Eurypyga helias. The sequence continues at coordinate 19,557 of NW_010253168.1, read as the reverse complement.
ATCTGATATATAGCTTTGCAGACAGTAAAATCTAAAAGAAACAGTACACAATGTACTTCCCCAGGGTTTTATTTATCATTTCAGAAGGACACAGTAGTAGAAAGATATTGATCAAAAAACTGGCAGGAATGGGTCTTCCATTGCTGACATGTAACAAGTGTGAAAATTTTATCCTCCATTTCCTTGAGTCACCACAGAGTTTAAGTTACAGGAATGATTCTCTGTGATATAGCAGCAAGGAGTAGTACTGCCTCAGCTACAGGCACTGGACATGATTATTTCTTTGACAAAACAAATGTGAATTGTTCTTCAGGGAACTCAGTATTGGCACCTTGTTTTCCAGTCAGTGGAGTTTTGCCATAGATGCAGCGTGTAATTAGTCATGACCCATAAGCTGTAACTATAGAAAACAACTGTGTGTTGCTGAAAATGACGATTCCTTCTAGGAATTATTGGGAGAGAGAGAACTGGGGGACTTGTTGCTATAGCAGTGGGAAAAATTTAGCCCACTCCAGATGAATAATATTGGCATGGGGTTTCTATGAAACACAGCAGAATGTAGTTAAGAAGTTAGTGGGTACATTTAAAGAAAGTTTAACACAGAAGAGTTCAAATGTCATTTCTCCATCATCTGATTTTACTAATTCCCAAAACAAACAATTAAACAAATGCCCACCCCCTCCAAAATTCTGTAAGATCTTATTTCCTTAAACCTTAAAATCTCGTTCTACTCTGCTGTTGTTTTTCACATCTCCTTAATACTGAGCAAGGTTAGTATTCATATTTGCCAGGTAGCCATTAAAAAACACCCGTTGCAAAGACTGGGGTACTCTACGGGAAACGGCAGGTCCTGATGCTGTTTCTGGGGGATGCCCTTTGGGAGTGTTTTGTAGTGTGGGCACTGGTGCGTACAGGTATTACGGGGGAGAGGAGTGGTTTACTGCAGTTCTTGTGTTCTGCAGATTCTCACAGCTCTTCTTTCTTGATGAGTTTTTATGATTAAGGCATTCCCACGTTTGTGGAAGCTGAACAAGTTGTGTAGGCTTAACGTCTGGTTGTCCCATGGAGTCTAGGAAATAGGTGGAGTACTTGCCCTTGCAGAGACCATATGGATGCAGAGGGAGAGTATATACCACTGTCAGCATCTTCTGTCATTGGGACTATGCGTTTTCTGCTACGTATCCTCATCTCCCTGCTCACTTCTGGCAGGGTGGCTGGATACCCTTTCACCTGAAACTGTGCCACTACTCCATGGTGATTGAAGGATTGGAGTCCCCGGGTTTTCACACCGCTATTGGCGCAGGTTTGGTTCAGATCAGAATACAAGGCAATAGTGAGCCCCATTTGTCCTGTCTTAAACAGAGCCACAGAAATAGCACAGGAGATTAATTTGGATCAATATGCTGAAGCATAGTATATATGAGAACATATACTCTCTGCGTTCCACTTACTTATGTTTAATATATATTATTTATTTTGTGTCCTTATCAGTCCAGGCAAGAGAGTGGGTTTCTGTAAAGCACTTTGTTTTCCCTTTTCTGACTTCACTGAAGGCAGAGACAAGCTCGTGGCACCCACACTCTTTTATGCATATCTACTGCTGTTCATCAATCAGACAGCCACAGTCAGCTCATCAAAGCACTTTGCAACCTTTGTAATGTGCAGTTGCTGGTGATTTTTTTACCCTTCCAGCATATAATTGCTTAGTCTCTACTTTATCATAGATTTAATAAGATATTTTTCTCAACCATTCAAGTGCTCTTGCTAAAGTACAATTATAGTGATTATATTAAGGAAGGTTATGAACTGAAAAAATGTACAAAGCCTTATTTTGAAATGTAATATTAGCAACACAAATTACATGAAGCTTGGAACTTGACCAAAATAAACCAGATTAAAGACCAATTTTTGGAAGACCATGATATTTTTTGAAAATCATAAAAGTGTTGAAAGAATTGGGAGTATCACAATAATGCTCATTTGGAACAGACAGGGGAATCAGATTGTTTTGTTCTCACACATGAGTAAATCAAGAGTGATTCCATGAGAAAAACAAGTGTAAATAGGAGGAGAACTGACCTAGGGAATCTTATCCCTTGGAAAGCTCTTTGCACAATTCAAGTCTGACATTTTGTATTTTCTGTGTTGAACAAGGCAAAACAAATATTCCTCCCATTGGTTTATTTTGTGCCCTCATCAACAGAGGAAAGCGTGTGGCATGCCAAATGTAATTTCAGTGTGAATTACATATGTACATACACTCATGGTACAGAAATCATAGAGCACTTTGCAGGACATTCTGCTGCCTCTTACTCCTCCAGTTTGACAAACTAGACTTCAGAAGAAATAGCCATCAGAAATAAGGGAGCTTGCAAAGCCATGACATTTCATCATGGCTTCTCTTAACAGAGCTCTCCATAGGCAGAATGTAAACAGCAAACTGTATCTTTCAAGAACCGTTTGATATGATTGAGTTTATGCTTGGTACACCACTAGCGGTCTGCCTCGTGCTTTAGAAATAGACCATGAAAGTAGCCTGATTTTGTCAGGTCTACTTGTGTAACATTTATAATTCTGTGGGTTTTACAGGAGATACGGATATATGACTTTCTGAATCACGTAAGACTATTGACTGATGAGGTCAGATATCTTGCTTCCTACAATGACCATGACCTAATGCTTCACAGCAGCAAATAGCAATTATTCAGATGTGGCCAGCTGAAAGACAGAAAGTTACTTCTACTTGCTCCTATCACATCTTCAAGAATTTTAGCAAACTATCTATATTCATTGATTGTTAGTTAATGTTGTCTTAAAAACATAGCTCTAAATATTTCCTGAATTTATATACTTCTGTTATCACAAAACACCGAAATACAATTTTATAGAAAATTCTCTATTTTGTAAATACAAAGAGGCATCTATTGTCTTTTAATTGCAGGTTAGAAAAATGTAAGTCTTCTTCTCCCCCTTTCTTCCATAAGCAAGGTAATGAGATATTAACTGAGTATATCTCAAAAATGAGAGAAAGGGAAACTGCAGCCTGCTCTGCAAACACAACTGATGGAACTATTTCTGGTACTAAATTTTATTCCGTTGTAAATCTGTGCTGACTTGAGCCCTCAGCCACCAGCTATGGATTTAATCAATGTTTGGAGCTGGATGAATAATTCAATTTGATCTATTCTCTTTCAGCTTGTGAAATCCATCTTCAGGTTTCAGCTTCCTCGTGTGTTTATCCACCTACTACCTGAACCTTTCAAAGCTGTGCTTGTCTCCCTGCAGGGTGATGGTTCCGATAACATGAACAGGCTCTCAGTTCTGCGAAGGGTTCTGCCTAAACAGATCAAAAAGGCTGTGCAAAGGCAAACCTGAAAAATTCAACCCTGATGGTTCAGTCTCTGGGTTAAATGGATACTTGGGTGACATTATAACGAGGGTGAAGTGAATGGCACTGTTCCCATGGACTTGGAGAAGAGCGTGGTTTCAGATTAGGTCCCAATTCCTGCATGTGAGAATGTAATATTCAAACTTGTGAATGCAGTTTTGAAATGTGTTTTCCATGTTCAGCTCTGTGTCAGTCTCTTGTCAGTTTAAAGAAAGAGAATGCAAGGAAGACTGATGTTGTTGCATTTGTATGAATGCTTATTCAACTTTTTATATCAGTTTTATGCAAAAACTTCAAGTTTGTCTGGTAGAAATATAATTTCCTTACATTAAAGAGGTGAGAGTAAGTTCTCTATTTTGGATGACCTGGAGTAAAATAATAACAGATGCTTCATCCCCAATCCTAAAAACATGACTTGACTGTTTCGATGCAACAGCAATGGTGGAGAATGCTGTGATTTAGTGGTGGGGATGGTAATTTGCTTGCAGGTTTAGAACATCTTTGCTGGAGCCCCTGTTCTACAGCAGTCCTATTTCTGCACTGAATGACCATCCTGCATTTGATGGCCTTTACATTTTGGACCTACTTTTTCTGGTTCTGTTAGACATCCATTGCGTTATAGGCTCAAGTTATTGTGCCTCATGTCTTTCATTCCCCATTAGACATCAGTAAAAGCCAAGGAGCAGTATTCAATATAACCTATTTCTAAAAGCTGAGTAATGTTTCTTTTTTTTTTCCTGTTTCTATGTACTTTCCACCCAGATCTCACTCTTTTCAGTGAACACATTTAGCTACTGACATCAAGAAAACAAAATTATACGTTTTAAAAACAATCAAAGTGTGACAGTAAATGGTGTTATGATGAAAGAGGCGTAATGTGGCTATAATGTGGGCAGCAGATTGATGTTCTTAATTATTCATTTTCATGCTTTTAGGTGCTTGGATTTTTAATGTAACTTAATAGGTACCATTTTATCCCATTGTTACATTTAGTGCCTTCAGGTGGATTTAGGAATATGTGTCATGATTTGTTTTTTTTGTTTTGGTAATCTGGCAACATTTGGATGAAATGCAGAAACAATGTGTAAAATGGCAGGCTGGTGAGAAGGAAGGTCAAATAGATGTAATTTCCATTTCAGGGGGAAGGTGTAGGCTAAAAGAAGTTGGAGACCAGTTTTTTCCTTGCTACCAGTGTTGTGACAGAGCTGCTGCTAAGTTTCCAGCAACGTGGAAAATAGTATTTATTTCTGTTGCAAAAGTTAATGGCTGAGGTTAAGGCCAGAACTGGGTTAACTGTTTCTATCTTGCTTACAGATGGTGGCAAGGAAATCTGAGTTTGGTTACTTACATTGCCTTTTCACCATATTCCCCCACCCTCCCTGGACAATTGCAACCATCTCAGCTTATAAAGGTTCTGGGTTAGACAAAAGGCAGGAAAGCTTCTGCAGTTTTCCTGTCTGCCTTCAGCTTTCTTTTCCAAGCTGCTGCAGTCCACATAGTAGAGATGGAGTCCTCTCTTGTATTCATACTCGCCTGTATTTCTTCTATCCCATCCAGTCTGATTGTTGCTGGCCTTGAAATGTATGTTTATGTGGCACAGGAGTAGGAAACGTCTGTATGCTTATAAGACCTTTCTTGACTGTGGAACTAACATGGCAAGAGGAAGCAAGAACAGGAACTGGTTTTGGCACAACTCTTCCCTCACCTTGTGAATTGGAGAAGAATACATTCTCTTCTTCCTCAAGCACACCAGTCAGCAACATCTCCTTCTCTCATTGCAGAAGGAAACCCATGCTTTCAACAGTTTACTTATGGAAACCAAACATCTGTATGAGCCCAGTTGTCTGTAAGTCCATGGAAGAGCAATACAGTTCACAGCAACGTTGTCCTTTTGAGTAGATTTGGCACAGGTTTAAGCAGATTCACATGTTAGCAGTGATTCTCTATACTTTGTACAAAAACTACCGGAAATATTTCTGTTTACTCCTTTTGCTTTCTGAGCAAAGATTATATTACGTTTCGGATAATGATATGAAAATATCTCATGCCCTCTGTTTAAGTGCAATGGAGAACATTTTGATTTTCATGGATACTGAATGCTAGTATGGATTTAGCAGCTCAGTTCTTATTTATCTTTCAGATCATTAAATATGACATATATACTCCATGGGAAATAGAAATAATTTTGTTCCTCCTGGTTATGAAATCATTAGAAAGGCTGAGGTACATCTGTAATGGCTGTCCATTAATATAATTGTTATATTTAATAATAAGCAACTTTCAGGCTTGTATTTTCTAAATGCTGTTACTGAGAGATCCACTACTCTTGGTCCTTCCAAAGGACTACGGAGCTTTTGCCTTCCTTCAGATGAAGGCAGTCAGAGATGTTTACACCACTCACGCTATCCGGAACACACTGTCCAGCAGCACTGAAAGTGAAATGTAACTCTTAGACTAGCTCTTGGTTCAACCCATTTATATGTTGGGTTTTTTGGTAGGATTTCTTACCTCTGTATGATACCAGTGTAGACTTGAGCCTTATGGCAGAAATGCTGCGTGGGAGGCGGGGATGTGAGCAACTTAGGAAGCCAGTCTTGCTCTAGAGAAGCCTGGATGGCAGTCAGACTCCTCAAAAAGGCTCATTATCATTTCCTAATGTCACATTCCCGTCATCAAGCAAAACAACTTAATCTGATGCGAACAACATGTGCAAGATGTTTGAGTGTCTGGTGTCACCTCTTTGATATATAAATATTTAAATATTAACTTATGGGATATTGTTTTTCTAACACGCGGCCCTGTGTTTTTCTAAGACACAGCAGCTATCCATCTGCCTCAAGTATACAAAAGCACCCATATTTTCTAAAACTCAAGTGTGCTCTTGTATAATTGAAAAAAAGTTGTAGTTGTTTTCTGAGAAGTGACAGTAAATAACTCCATTTTCATGCTAGGGATATTGAGTTATGCTGTCTCTTTCCAGTGATACAGTCTCACAGTCTTCAAATTAATCCTGTCTCTACAGACCTGTTGGGCACAGCGAGTTACTGCAGATCTAGCTGCAGACAGCAGCCATCTGATTCTGTTCATCCAGGAGGAACAGAATCCAGCTCTTAAAATCCGTCCTTGGCTGGGCTGAAGCTGGCAGTTTGCAAGCATGTATGAAGAGATCAGCTGCTTAAGGAAAGGCTGTTTCTGTGTTCTTTGGAGAAGGATGGTCTTGTAAGAAAAAATGAGTGCAGTAAATAGCTGAAAGCTGCTGTGCCAGACTAAAACAGGACAGAATGGGATTGTTGGTGTCCCAGATTTCTCCCTTTTCATGCCTCATTCTCTCTTCCAAATTGGCAGCTGTTGTCATGAACATTCATATCTTCCCCTAACTGTTGGCTAAGAGGACATTTCTAAGACTGATGCAATATCATTTGAGAGTGCTTTTCTTAGATACACAAGTTGTTATAATACTCCTATCCTTTCCCCTAAACCCAAATACATCTGTATGCCATGCTATTCCCTGTAAAATGGCTCAAACGGTTCATTTTTCCTTCCCAGACCTTTTTATGGTCATAGCATAAATTTTATTTTGACCCCGACTTTGTGCTTGCCAATAGTGTTACCTCACAGTTATGTAGATTTTCCATGGAGGCATGGGGCATCTTACTCTTGGGAAGAGCTCCAACTTAGCAAGGTAAGACTGCGTTAAAATAGCAACTATGTTGATTGCATAGTCTACCTTATTACCTTAGGCTTCAACCTTCTCTGAGTCATCTGTCGTTTGCTTTTTCCCTTGTGAAGTAATGCATCTGTACTTTCCTTTGTTTTTTACTTAATTTTGAAGCATTAATAAAATCTTGTATTGGTTGCCTTTTTCTTTTTTTTAATAATCATTGCTTTTAAAACTAATTCTACTTTTTAACCTTTCTGTTACTGTATTCTTGTGCTATTTCTTCAGATTTATCCTTAGTCCTGTGGCTTTTTCACATTTATATGAGTCCTCATCTTAAATATTTGCAAAGAGAAATTTTATTAAGAATTGCTGCAATGTTTTTTTTGTTACTTTTATAACAAGTACATAATACTGGATATTATTTTACATAACAAGTAGTCATGTAAACGTCTACCGTTTTGATCTTGTAAATTCTTGTCACACTGAGCGAAAAGGATTTTCTCTTCTGTTTTGAGTTCATCATCTTTTACTTTCACTGAAGCTGTGGTTGTGTGTCAGTGTAGTATCATATTCCTATTTTGTAACAATATTTTCATGCCAATATCTATAACATAGCTGTCAGCACTTTAAAAATATGTAATTTTACATCTAAAATCCACAATTCAGTTACTGTGGATCTGCTTTTTTCCCCCCTATTTCTTAGATGAAAACAAAGTCATGAGCTCCAATAGTTTAATTATACTTGAAATCTGTGGTGTCACTAGTATGGTTATGCTTGTGATGCTGTTGAAGGTACACACATTCAAACTTTTACCTTCCAACAGTATCAGTAGATCAACATTTAATAGGCTTTACATGTCTATAATTGATGTGTAATTGATTCAGGGACTACAGAATAAAGCAGGAGCAATTATATCCCTAAAGTTTCCAGTTCTGGCACAGTTAAAGTACCTTATTTTGCTTACGTATTTGTATCTGTAAATTAGAACAGTCAATATTACCTCAGAAAAATTATATGAGATTGAATAGAGAGGCATTATGGAACCTGTAAAGAATACAGAGAATTGGGTAGATAGGATTCATGTGTCTGGAAAATTCCCACATACGACTCAATGAGTTAGAAATATAAACTGTTTTTCTAAATAAAAATTTCCTTTCAAAGTACTGCTTTGCCACTGTTTTCAGAAGGAATGGAATTAATCTGATAAGATTTCATAAGAAAAAAACTTTGAATATTTTGCTAATGACATAATGATGTCACTCTTTCAGTTATGCACCACTTCTTTATCCCTCTAAGTGGCATACCTGATATGAATATATAAAACATTACACTTTTAGAAAAGTTACAGCTGCTCAGGGCAAGTGAGTTGATGTCTTTATCTAAATAGGGAAAATATTCAGTGTGTAAATGAAGACAGCCACAGACTCTGCTGGATTTTGTGTCCAAGTTCATTTAGGGCTTGTGTGCTGAAATGCTGGATTTCCCTCTACATTCCGTCAACTAGCAGGTTTACAGCCTACCTATAGGACTATTTTCAGGAATTTTGTCTGACGTGAGAACTGATAGCTAGAAGAGCAGAGGTAGCAAACAGCTTACAAAAAGCTGATTCACCGTCAAGCAGGGTGTGAGCACTCCTCACGGTGGTTCAAGACAGTTCAGTTAAAATCAGCTCCAGCAATGCCTGAAACTCATCTGCTTTGTGTCGAAGCAGGAAAAGGACATAGCTTTAGGTGCGAGAGAGGCTTTAGGAAGATATTTAAAGATTGATTATTGGTTTTTTACCTCTGAAAAGGATTAAGAATTCTCATGGGATGAAACTTGGAGTGAGCAACTTCACCCTGAACTCATGGATGACAAGCTCAAAGCCTGCAGGGTTGCCACCTCTGCCCTCAGGGCACCTTTGTCCCTGTGCACTGGCTTTGAACCTGGACCATCTTTGGAGCTAGTCCATTTTCTCAGATACTGGGAATTGAGGCCAGTTAGTCCACATGAGGAAGTAAATGGATGTCTTTAGCCCAGCATTTATAGTAACTGGCTGTTTTTACTTGCCTTGTGATGTGAAAAGGGACAAGCAAGGGTTTCCTGTTCTTCTTTTTTGGTAGCTTTCCATGACTTAGGTGTGAGACAAGCATCTGAACTTCATTGAATTTTGTAAACAGGAAAGTCTTTTATAACCTTCTTCAGAGAAGGGCAATTTGAGTAATTTGTTTTGTTACCAAATGTCAACAGGTTTATGTCTGATGGTAGAAGACCAAAAAGGCATTGGAAACTTTGAATGTTTTCTTGTGTTGTCTTCATTCAGCTAGTATAGCTCGGTAGAATCTTCTCTGATACATTAGGGAAAATGCTTCTGGAGTCTCTTCCAAGGTTAGGCATATATTGCTACTAGGCTCAAAACCATAGATTACTATGCATACGCATTGCATGTGAGTGAGAGATGCTGTGGTTTTGGTACACCATTCAAAATTGACTGTATTTTCATGGTCTAAAATTCCATCAAAAAAAGAAACTTGGAATTCATTAATGGAGTTTTAATAGAATATGAGAATTACGTACAGCCATTTTGAGGATTTAAAAGTAATCATGAACGCTGTTGAAGTGAATAATTCTTTTCAAAGGAATATATTCGTAACTGCAAATTGCAATCAGCACAGGAAAAAAAGCCCTACAAATAAATGGTCAAAACATGGAACTAAACAAACCAACCAACCAAACAAATGTTCCCCAACCATTTCATAAAGCAGATAAACTTATGGAACTTATTATGACTATTTTTTAAATCCAAACTTACGCTATCTGGCATTAAGATCTTCCAGGCCATCTCATATAAGTGTATTCTACAAGAGACTAAAGAGGTCCTGAAAAAATATTTTTGGGACATGGTTGAAGAGAAGAGGATAGGGAAAAGGAAGGAAAGGAGGGAGGGAGGGAGGAAGGAAGGAAGGGAAAACACCCTGAGGACGTAAAATCTACTATCTGTAATATCTTTTAATTTTGTAGAAAATTCAAATGACTACAGGTTGATGACTGTGAGAGACATGATATTGGAATGATGACTGCATATCTTGGACTACAAATGAGATTTACATTATTTTATCAAAGAAAAGATAATTTTATCTGCCACAGTTCTCAGGGGACAACCCAGCAGAGTTACCATTCCTCTAAGAATTCCAAGAAAACCTGTTAATCAGTCTCTGATTCATAAAGTCTGACTCTTCCCTCACTCTGGATGTGCATTCAATGATCTTCATTAACTGACTCATATTAAGTGAATTCATTTAATACATTCCTAATTATTGTCAGTACCCAAGTGCAGGCACACTAGATTTACAGAGATTTGTGGCAGTGGGTCACAGAAAGAAATTGCACAAGTTACAGAAATAAGAAATGAGTACAAGCAATTTGTGTGCTTGTGTAATAACGAAATGATCAAAAATGGCCAAAATAAAGAGAATTGATCATCTGAAAACATTTTTGTAGACATGCACACCAGGGAAATGTTTTTGCCTGTAAAAAAAAAAGCCAGTTGATCAAAACAGAATTAGAGCAGAAACACATGCTACGTGGAAAACCTTTCTTGATAATTTATGCTTTCATCTCACAGTATCAGCCTTGCTTTGACCATCTTTGATGCTTCCTATGGTTCTGAGAACTTCTTACTTATTTTTGACCTAAAATTCCTGGGGCATGTTTTTCTGTGGGATTGATTTTTGTTGGTTCTTAGGTGGCAGTAGTTGCATGTTTGTTTTCACGGAGAGACGGGAAGCTGGATCAAAAGATTGGTATCACTTCAAATTAAATGTGAGCAGAGGAGCACTGCCTATCAAAACAGTTACTGTGAGCAGCTGCTTATGGAGTAGCTGGGACCCTGTACATAAAATGCACAAACCCAAAACCATTCTCTAATTTAAAGAACTCCTTGCACTAGTAACTTATTAACAAATAATACATAGCTAAGTCTTGCTGCAAGGCAGATTTTCCTTTAACTCGCATCTACATCTTTATCATAGCTGTCAGGCTCTTGGTAAGTATAAAGTTTTGAAGTTAAAAAATACTACTTCAATCTTATTTTATTTGGTCTTTGTCAACTACAGCTTATATTTCCAGCTCTTCGCTGCAAACAAAAGATGAAGAAATCAAATAAAAAAAAAAAAAGTGATGCTCTGAAATACTTGCCTGACTTCAAGCATCAGGTCTTTAAAAAAAATATTAACTATTCTAGAGCTCCTGGTAGAAAGTTACGAAAGTTAGGTATGTGAAACTACTGAAGGATCTGTCGCAGGGACTCACATATAGCACATCTCCATATTATGAGGCAATAGGGGAATCTTGAGGAATTACATCTTCTGGGTGGCCACGAGCACTATAATTGCGTTAATGCTATCCCAGATGGGTCTGTTTCCTGAGTCTGGCCCTAGGTTATCAACCTGTGATACCCACGAGACAAAGTTCCTTCTTAACTGAAGAAGACTGGGGATGAGTTCTATGTAGCGCTGCCTTCAGAAACAGTTGTTTCAGATTGTTTTCTTTTTGTCTAGAGGAGTTCATCTACTGGCCATAAAAGAATTGGGATTGTAAATAGGGGATTGGAAATCAAGCATGCACAACTGTTTGGCTACAGTTTAAAGACCCAAGGGGCAAGCCAGGCTTTTTTTTACTGAAGATAATATTCCTTTGTTTGTGGATGCATATATTTACAAGTGAATGACAGAATTTTTAAGAGAGATGGATAGTTACATTCATTCTCTTAACCTCTCCTTGTATCTTCAAATATTTAAAATTATATATCAGAAAATTAAGAATAAGGTTATATGACTGCCATGTCACCACATTACTTAAAATAGTATTCGTTGTCTACTTTCTTAGGTGACTGTTGTGACAGTTACATTTTCACAAATATTATGATTTACAGACCATTTTTTTTTCTGTGTAAGATTCCTATGTGATATGATTTTCTACGCCACATTTCTTTAAGGTATTCAATAAAAATATAAACAGTATGCTTCAAATTAGTGACATCCGAATTTGGCAAATCAGTGTGCCACAGAAGGTAGGGAACTAAGTAAATCAGGGTCCTTTTTCAAAATTTGAGTTGGGATAATCATAATACTGCAGCTCATGGGGAGGAAGAGTGGATGGGGGATGCACAAAGAATTGAATTTCCAAAAAAAAAAAAATTACAGAAAATAAAATCAAACCCTGTAAAGATTATGTTATTCCATTCTCCCTTGCCTGAATCAATAACTATTGATACTGTTCAGAAGAGATGCTTAAAAGCCTGTTTGTGACTGCTACTTAGGAAACTCAGAAGTTAAAAGGGAAATCGTAGCGATGTAAGTCTTCCTCCTTTAAACAATGGAGCAAATTGTATACTTTGAGGCACACCTGACGCTCTAAAACAACTGGGGATCTTTCAGCAGCAATTAGACTGCATGCTGCATATGCATGTTTCATGTGAATGGTGCTTAAGAAAGGAAAAATTAATGGGAACACTGATTTTCATCTATTCATTTATAGTAAAGAAGCTGTGGTCTTTTAAATCATTCTGGAACATTTGAGATACAATTATTCAATTTTTTAAGGGACGCTGGGTAATTTTGGTTCAGGTTTCTAAGCACTTCCTAAGCTTTTCAGTCAGTTGTCCTTTGTACTATAAAAATGGAAAACATGATATAAATGCCACGTATCATAATTAGTAACTCACTTGTTATCTTTTATATGTTCATTGCATGTTTTGGACAGGAAATACAGAGAAAGAACATACGTGAACTTTGGAAGAGAACGCGTTATGATGATATGTCTTGTTCAGAAGACTCTGTAAAGACAGCGATATAGAAAATGCGTTATCTTAGAACAAAAGCATGGTGACTTCTGAATATTACATCACCAAATGAGGAACCCACAAGCAAGACATAATTTTTACTGTAAGTACCCCTATGACAGGCAAATACTTTACATTTTTTAATCAGTTTCCATAGCTTGAGATGCTGGACTAGAATGTAATCATTATTAATTGATTAATTATTAAATCAGAGAAAATGCCTCAATGACATACTTACTGGTTCTAAATAAAGATGTCTTATTTTAGTTAACGGCCTTTCTTTTGAAATGTTGATTTTGTAATAAGGTCTGTTTATACATAAGACGTGTAAGTACTGAAGATTTGTTACATCTGAATGGCATAATTTAGACAAATTGCATCAGTTATTTGGTATGCTATTACTGAGAAACCTTATTTGGGAAGTTAGAGATACCCTTAACTTTGATCTGATCACAAATATCACTTAAACACTGTGCAGATATATTTACATATAACAGTGTGATGATTAATTTGGAGCTTGGAGATTAAGAAACTGTTTATTAGATTGATATTTATAAAAAAACCCATGCTTAAACTTCATGCTTTCACTTAAATATATTAGTGTGGGTACTCCCTAACAGACAGTCAGATATTGGAGGTCCTTGTGTTTTTACTTGGGAATTATCAGCAGGTATGTAAGCTCTCACTGGAAAGTTTTCTCAGGCCCTGAGGAAAGTCCTGACCAAAATCTGTGAGAGAAAAAGTTAATGCTGCAGTGCTTAGAATGCACCAAAGAGGAAAACCTGACAATCTTTATCAGACTAGAGACTTGCACTGTAGGTTTCTGAATTAGAGATGAGTCATTTGAGCCATCACAAAAGGAGGAAATAGAACAGGAGTTCTGGTTTTTTGGTCTTTTTTTCCCCCAAAAACCTTTAGAAAATGTATGCTTCCTTCCAATGTGATGTATGAGTGTTTTTGTTTGTGAGCAAGAATTTTCCCCTTCTGCTTGGTTGTCTTGTAGCCCTCACTGAGCATAAGGGTAAACATGATCTTGAGTATTTGTGTTGGACTGGGGATAACCAACTCACCACTTTCACAATGGAGCCTTTAGTGCTGTGTAATAGAACTTTATTCTTTGATGCAGTTCTGTTTGCAGTTATGTCTCTCCTTTGGATCACTGTCTGCTGTTCAGCAGTTCTGAAAGTGAACTAGAATTTATCTTTATTCTGAATGTTAATTATGCTGAAATGATGCCTCCAAAATATTTAACCTTTTTTTTGAAGGACCACTTTTCCTTGAATTAATTGAATCCTTTATCTTATACTCCTTTTACTGCTTTAAGGTATGTACCATGGATGTGTATGTTCAGGATGGAATTACTGATGAAAAAGCTGAGCCTATGGTGATTTCTCCTTCTTTTACTTTCTTTCCTTCTCTGCTCTTGCAGACTATCAAAGATTATATACTTTTCTCTAGAATAACTTTAACACTGCTTTCTGAAGCAGCGTTAGAGCCCTTAGGTAACCTGTCAACCATTAGCATTGCAGCTGAAGAATGAGTAGTTAGGAAGACTTCTTAGAAATTGTTAGGAAGATGATGAACTCAGGCCTTTATTTTTAAATACTGAAAACAAACACCAGCATCACCACCACCAATTTCTTTTCTATCAATTTTTATCCCATGATTCTAAAGAGTATGGAAAACAGCTGAAGTACCAACACTACTGCAGCACCCAAGTGCATCTGTTCCGTAGCCTGCAGCACCACTACAAACTCATGACAAATGAAGAATACATTTGCAAAGTCTAAAGGAGACCTCAGGCAGGCAGAGTGTAATTACCTAACTAGAATTTAAATAAGGCCGCAGGACCACCTGGGAAGCAAGGTGTTTCTTGCTGTTCGTAGGGTGCCAGGCAGGAAATGTTTTTAAATTGTTTACTACATAGTGTAACCTACAGCACAGGCATAATTTTAAATGATAGAGTACTAAAGAGAAAAATGTACAGTGTCAGTAATTTTCAGCCTAGTAAAGAAGCATAATGGAACAAAACCATCATGCTGTATTATGCAATCTGCATTTTATAGAATGTTTGAATATAACTTCAGTTAGTTGCTGTCTCTATTGGGTGGAATTACACCAACTTAATATTTGAAAAACAAAAAGTACTCTGCAAAAAAGAAAAAAGGAAGAAAGTAGCAACTCTGTCCTCTCTGAAATTGAAGTTTCATGTAGGGGACTTGGATTATTAGGACACAATCCTTTTCTGTATCTATCTGTGGCATTAAATCTGAAGGGTATGTTAGAGTACATCTCAAAAAAGAGCTGGTGCACCACATGTAAGAGGAAGTTGGAGGGAAATATTGGCCAGGGCTGTAGCACAAAATCCTTTTCATATGAAAAATAAAACATAATTCAAAGAATTGAACAAGATCAGACATGATTTGCTTTGAAGGTTGTGTCTAATAGAGATTTAATCTGTGCTTACTTAGGGTTACTGATGTTGTTTCAGTATTTGCAAGACAGGTGTTGCCAGGAAAGCCATAATCTAAAATGAGAAAGGTGAACTAAGCGCAGAAATAAGGAAAAACAATAAACAGCTTAATACTTCAAACAGCACCTCAACTTCTTTCTCTGAGAATACTGGAGAAGCTGTGGTGAAAGTCTGTTAAGAGAATAGAAAAGAGAAAATATTTCTGATATGTCTAAATGCCTTAGAAATAGGTATTATGCTGGAAAGCAGAAGAGAAAAAGTAGAAGGCTGTCCCAGAACTGGCACTCATTGGTTGACTAACTCTTCACCCACCTTGCAAATATTTTTGCACCATACTAGATCATGCTCCAGCTAAACAGATGATGTTTTGTTCTTGTAGTCTCTGTTCCATTAGTCCATTGGCCTTCAAACTACCTAGTTACGTAGATTAGTTAAGGAGCTGCATCAATAAATATAGCCAGGCGTTTGTCAGCCCACTACAGCTCTAAGGACATAGTTTGCAGAGATTATTTAAATTTATGTACACTTAGAATGTATGCTTTGTTTGTGTTTCTTCTGGCACTTGGTGAGAATTCTACTGTGGTCAAGATTTCAAATTTGGAAGTACACCAAGTACAAGAACAGGGGAAAACTGAAAATTGTCTGGGAGAAGATAATGGAACAGGGTTTGAAAAAGATGGGGGGGGTGAGGGGGTGGAAATATGAAAATTAATTCCTAATACCTTTAATGTATGAAGTCAAAAAGATAAGCAGTACTGACAAAGCATGTTTGAGAAGCTGAGAGGCATCATGTTGAGATTAAGTAGATTTTTCATAATTTTATTTTAATGTGTTGGATTGACATAGATAAAATAGATGGTAGTTTAATTTTCTCGTATGTATAGCCACTTCCCATGGTAATTAATCTGTAATTAAAAGAGAGGATTTAATTCCTCCATCAGCTTCAGGGACAGAAAGGAACCACTCTATGCTGGCTAGCAAATTCATATAAGATTCAACACGGTATAATGCTAAGATCTTCAGTATGATGTGGTAAACCACAAAACAACACGAAGACAAATACCTTTTTGGTCTCCTTCCACTGTTTTATTTATTACATCCTTCTTCATTTTTGACTGGTCATAACCACTTTTTAGCAATTTTGTGTTTTGAGCCAATCCTTACTACATGAAACATTGCAATAAATGCGTGGAGTTGCCTATGAATGATTTTTGAGTTACTCAAAGAGAGCATGCCTTTCTAAAGGGAGTTCAGGGTGGGCTGGGAGGGGGTTTATTTTATTCATGCAGTGTTTCCTGTAAAGATAAAACGTAGGTTAACAGTCAACTGTGGAGTTCAGGGTGGGCTGGGAGGGGGTTTATTTTATTCATGCAGTGTTTCCTGTAAAGATAAAATGTAGGTTGTCAACTGTAATATACTGTGATCCAGGATTCCACAGTGGTCTAGCACAAGTTTGCTGGTTATTTTGTTTGGTTGTTTTTTTTCCTACCTCCTCTTTCACACCCCCAGGAATTCAGGCCAGGATCTAAAAATTCCATTCATAACTGTTCTGTCTTCACACTTTGACTAATCGAACCCATAAAGTTTGGGCAGGTTCTAGTTCCTGTCAATAAAAACCAACCCAAATGTTTGGGCAAAAACATCCACTATGATTTTCTGAATAAGCAACCAGTAAAAACAACCATGGCTGTGAGTTTTGTCGTTCTGAAGCATTGTTGCAAATCAAAGCCAGTGACAAAGTTTCAGAACATCTGCCTATATCTTCAGTGTTCAGCTCCTGTTCCTGGTGTTTTGGAAGGAGATAGAGATCAGCTTTCTTTGGTCACTGCTTATTCTTTGAAACAGCAGGACTAGCACTTAGTGGATTGAGCAGATGCTATGTTCTCTGTAAATTATTGGACCTCTCATCAGCAAAATGCTGCTCTGCAGCTGTGCAAGGATGCAGTGTCAAAGCAAAGGGTTCTAGTGGTGGAATCGAGGGAAGGTGAGTGGCTGAGGGCCACTGAGAATGACAAGGATGTGACATTTAGTGCTCAGCCTGTATGGGCTGAGGAAGATGACAGAAGGACCAAGTACTAATCCAGGCAAGAGAGACCCTGTTGTCAGAAAGAGGGTGCCTGGCGACAGAGCTTTCTGCAGAGAGCTTTTTCACTCTCACCTCTATCCAACTAGATCAAACTGACCTCAGTACAGCTCTGCAGCTTTCCATCCCTGTGCGCTTCAAAGAATTGAAATCCTTTCTGTGCTTAGACTAAAGCAACCCCACTTCAGTAAAATAAGACAATTGTGACAGGTTGAGTTCTGGATTATTACTTTAATCTTTTTGCTGAAAGGCTGATAATTACAGAGCAGCATTAACAGGAATGTTTTTTCTTTCTTAAACTTTAGTAAAATCAGCCCTCCAAAAGGAAGACTATGTCTTTTAATTATTGAAATAAATCCATTGCATTGCAGAGACACTTGACTAAGTAACTGATATTTTTTAATTTTATTTTTAAAAAAAGTATTGTGTTCTGTGTTATGAAACATTGATAAAGATTTTAAGAATTGCTAAAATATACTTTAAACACATTCTGCAAGAATCCGAACTCTCAGATCTGTAGACATGCTGTTCTTAGGCATAAAAGCAAAATTCCTTTGCCAGTCTATAATGTTCTAAGCAGAAATCCATTTTAGTTACTACATTTATTTCAGAAAAATATGAAATGAAAAACAAAACTCAAGATGCATGAACCCACATAAAACAGCAAAAGCATTAAATTGCGAACTAATGAGCTTGAAGCATCAAATTTTGCAAAGTTCTAGTTAAAAAAATAGAGAATAAGATGTTTTTAAAAAGAAAAGAACATAATTTCTTTGTTCCGTAATATCCAAAGTGCTTTAACTAATGCCTAAGTTTAAAGGAAGGCATTTTCTCCCACGTCTAGGTGCATAATAAATATTGAGTTAGATGGAGTGCCTCTTCTTTCTTAAATTGAAGCTAAAACTGAAAAGCTTCATTCTTTTTCTGGGTGAATAGTCCTCTTGTAGCTGATAACTCTGCACATGGCCAGGGACCACAGGGTAGCACTTCTAGGCAGCTTTCTAATTTTAGCTTTAGAGTCACAACATTGACTCCGGCTTATGAAAAGGATTTACAAACAAGCAACAATTACAAAAGTCTACGTTGAAAGTCTGCTCCCAGCAGGCAAGAAACTGTGTTCTAGAAATGCGGAGTCAATGTAGGGATTTGTACAAGTGTGAGGCCACGGAAGTGGTAGCACTCCAGTGCAGGAAGGACTGAAGAGGTGCCTGGATGTGAGGCTGGTTCATGTGTTCTGTCTGTTTTGGGTAAAAATTGAGGTATTATAGGTCCACGAACATAACTTGTTCTCTCAAATATATTAAAAATTACTTATAATGAAGAATCAAAGTTTTTTTTTCATTAATACAGGATATTTATTCTTGGAATCAATAGACAGAAATATTGTGATTCCTGGAAATTAAATATATGTCAGTAAAGTGATAGTTATCAAAAGCTTCAAGTTTGATTTTTGGGTCAAATTAAAGGCTGTTAGTATCATCTACAATGTCTTACTTCAGGGGATGTTCAGGGAGACCAGCATATCGCATATTAGTTATTTAAATACTAACCTGACCCTTGTTAGGTGAAGAATGCCTGTTGCTGGTTACATGTAACAAAAAAGTCATCACTTCTTTTTAATTTTAAATCTGGGTATAAACCAATTTAAAAGCCCAAATATATCCCTATATCTCTTTTGATCTGGATTGGTTTTAGTCTCAGTCTTAGACCCTTTACAAGTCAGAATAGTCACTTACTCAAAAGCTTGGTGTTGACCTGAGGATATGGAGAAGGCGGAGTTACTGAATGACAGCTTTTTCTCTGTCTTTACTGCTAAGACCAGCCCTCAGGAGTCCCAGAGCTTGAAACCCATAGAGGAAGTCATGAGAAAGGAAGGGTTTGCCTCAGTTGAAGAGGATTGGGTCAGAGATCAATTAAGCAAACTGAACATCTACAGATCTATAGGCCCTGGTGGGATGCACCCATGAGTGCAGAGGGACCTGGCAGAAGTCATTCCTAGGCCACTCTCCATAATCTTTGACAAGTCCTGGAGAACAGGAGAGGTGCCTGAGGACTGAAGGAAAGCCAGTGTTACTCCAATCTTTAAAAAAGGCAAGAAGGATGATCTGGGTAACTATAGGCCAGTCAGCC
>NW_010253167.1:58517-82805 GCF_000690775.1 Eurypyga helias | reverse complement strand
AAATAGTTCTTATCTCAATTTTAATCATAAATATATGTGGAATACTATTCACTGAAATTATTCTATGGACACTAATTAAAAAGCCCGAGACATCATTATCCACACAAGAGAATCAAACAGTTACAAATACTCACAAATACAATTAAAAATACTGTGAATACATAGAGAAAACTCCTCCTACTTATACAGCAACTACTGTGACAGAAATACTAAGAAACTTATGTTTGATGAGAAAAGATCGAAAACCCTTGTCAGCCATCACTTTTACCACAGGAGTCATCCATACCAAGAAAATTCTGAATGCATTAGATGCTATGTTTGAAATAGTATTTATAGCTTTTTAATGTGTTTAAAACATAAGTTTAGATAATTTAAGTTTTGCTTGCTGGGCAGTTTTTAAGTTATTTATGGATGCTGACTCCCACAATTTTTAAATCTAGAAGTACTGCCAAAAGTATAACTGATCCTATTCTTCATTTCCATAGTTTGTTTGTTACAGATACTATGCAGAGCATCAAAAAAGCTCCACTGCGGATACAGCAAAAACTCAGGCTACTATTCATGGCATTCTGTCTGGGAATGTTCAAATACTATACGATTAAAAAGCAACAGGTGTGGAACTGGATTCTTTTTTCTTATTCTTGTAAGGAATGTTTATTCTCATAAGGAGTCCTGGACATATTACAGAGGTCACTAGTTGCAGGAATCACTTTCACTGTTTTCCCTGAAAAGGATGAAAATTTCACTCATGACTTCAGTAAAGGTCTTTAGTATGTACTAAAGATGTGGTTACAGCATAGAAGTAGAACAGCTCAGCTAGAAGAGACCTATAACATTCATCTACACCAGCTCGTTATGATGGTCAGAAACCTCTCTCTATTTCTTTTCTAAGACTAACAAGATTATAAGTAATTTATAAACTAATAAAAACTACGCAGAGCTAGAAAACGTGCAGGACAACAAGTAACAAATGTACTTTACTTTCAAAACTTCTGGTTGTAAGAAATCTTAATTACCATCAGAAGTATCCTCAAGGACTCTGTGTATGATCACAGGACTTAGGGAAGCTGATGGAACCTTGTTCCAGGGAACAAGTCAGATGCAAAAGGGTGCTGAGGGTGGAAGGTGGTTGCAGGCTTGAAGGTCTATAAATAAAAAAATATTAGTGTTAGACTTCACACTCATTCCATTACATAAAGACAGAGGGCACAGCAAGTAAATTGGTTCACTGTATTTAAATATATATTTTTTTATTTCAAAAATCACTGTTTCCTGAACCTCACTGATAAAGATTCAGTTATTAGAGTTCTGGCTCAGTTATCTGAGCCTCTGAATTTGGAGCCAAAAACGTTACCTGAGTGACAGCAGATGGAGCCTTCATAAATGAGGAGATATCATTGCATAAACCATTATAGGTACTAGTTCCAGTACTTATTTTTAAATTAAGTGTAATAGGCACTCTCCTCCAGAATCACCAAACCAGATTAAAAAATGCGGCCTAAATGCACTCAGAAATACCTCAGCTAAACTGCTCATTATAAATCTGAATTCACAGATCTAGACAGGAAGCAATACATTTTTGTCTGCATGGGACCACTCAGGATAGCATATACTGTACCTGGCAGTATCGATTCCGTATCTGGTAGTGTGACACAAAGTGCTTCACCTACACTGAAGCTTCACTAAACCACATGCAGTTAAATTACATTTCTATTATAACTCATGTAATACACATACACCACACCAGATGTCTGCAGGGAGAACTTGAGCCCATTTGTTAAAGTATTACATTATACAACTGTTCTAATACTGGAAGGCTTCATTCAGCTCTTCACTGTAGGCCCTAATGTAAAACATTTGTAACTGTTCATATTTTGGGTGTACTCAATTACCAATTTTATTAACCAGTGCCCAGAAAACCCCAATCATTACTTTCAATAAGCAGTCACATAACTGACTTTAGATGGGTCTAGATAAGGATTAAAAATAATGATGAAGGGATTTAAATAAGTAATGTGTAGGCTGAACCTAATTCTGATTTCAATTTCATTGACTGTATACTAATTTAACTACATAGACTTAATAGAGGTATTATGATTTACACCACTGCCACTGCTCTATATTTCAAACGCAGATCATAATTCCATACTTCAGTGCTACCTAGTCTGTCAGGGCAGCAATAAAAGTCCTCTTTAAAAAAAAAAAAAAAGTGCATATATATAAATATATCTTTGTACACAGACACATACATACATTCATATATGTATATATAAATAAATATTTATTATATAAAACATAGGTTATCTGGACCTATAAAGAAAAAAATGTTTTCCTGCTGCTCAGGTATAACGTAGCCAGTCTATAAAACAGAGGAGTTAGTATTAGAATATTCTCTGTTAGCATGTCAATTTACATTTATATGTAAAGAGAGGAAAAAAAGCAAATTTAAAAATAAAAGCAGGAAAAAAAGCACTCTATATCTATGCTTGAAGTAAGAGCAATTAAAACACAACTGCTTTGGGGGGGGTGGGGAACCAACAAAAAAAACCACACAAACGTGAACAAAGATTTAAGCCACATTAAAGATATTGTTCTTACGTTAAAAGATGCTAGGTTGTTTTCATATTCCTCATATCAACATTATATTATGACACTTACACTGAAGATACTTACATTTCTCACTGAAAAGTGCATTTTTTATACAGAATTTATATTTCTTGGCTAAATTAAATAAAAACAGATTTCCAGCAGGAAAACTTTCCCACGTAAAATTTCAGCTACCTCTTCTATCAGGTCACTATTAACAATGAAACCGAAAAGATGAAGAGATCTTTGATGAAAAAGTATAGCCTACTTCTAAAGAATGAATTAATGAAAAATTTTAAATGAAATTTTTGGTTCATGTTTTCATCAGTTTCACCTGGATACTTCATAAAATAATACTACACCAAAATCCACTTCTCATTGTTACCAACATTTTATGTAATAAAACACAACTGCAGAAGCAAATGTATGGATATTAAATAAAATATCTCAAGTTTGTGTTATTTACTACTGTTCTGACTCTTCATAACCCAGGTTATCCATATTTGATTTCTTTTTTCCAATATAAAGGTCTTCAGACAGTGACAGAGGCAGGCAATGCCACAAATATGGGAATCTTCTTCAGACTGAAACACAGAACTTTACTGCAGCCACTGCAGCAGTTCCGTCTCATTATTTTAATCACTGTGCAGCATTTACAGTTGTCAAAAAAAGAGTTGCTTCCATTGGCTCCATCTGGCAAGCTGTTTGTCAGTTTAATGGACATGCATTCCAAGTCTTCTTACGCCTGTAGCCATGTTTGAATTCATCTGCCTCAGTGCAATACCTAACAAGAACAATTTTTAAAAATGCATAGTTTAATGAACTATCGAGTTTGGTCTTCAGGGTTAATAGCTATTTACCTAATTAGAATGCTAAGAAAACATTTTTTTTCAGGTTTTCTATGGTTATTAACTTTTTTTTTTGTTTTCCTTATTTTTTTTTTTTCCCTCTATTAGTTATTTTTCTATCATCAAGAATGATTCTTGTTTTACAATAATGACAGGATTAAATTTGGGAGTGGAACTAGTTATCATCCTTTCAAGATTTATAATTAGATGTAGCCCTAGAATGGGGATCTCCCACGTAGAGTTAAAGTAAAGCTAAACCCCATGAGCTCAGTGGTACTGTCCTCCCTTTTGGGAATTGCATCATCCTGCAGAACATGCTCAAAAGTGTAACAGAATTCAAGCCCTATCCATCTGGCTTTACGTTTTTCTAGATTAAGAAGCCTGAGGGAAGGGGTTTTGTGACTAAAACATTTTTACCACCCCAAACAAGAAGTTTGGTACTTGTTGCAATTAATCATAGAATCACAGAATGGTTTGGATTAGAAGGGACCTTAAAGACCATCTAGTTCCAACCCCCCTGCCATGGGCAGGGACACCTTCCACTAGACCAGGTTGCTCAAAGCCTCGTCCAGCCTGGCCTTGAACACTTCCAGGGATGGGGCATCCACAGCTTCTCTGGGCAACCTGTTCCAGTGCCTCACCACCCTCTCCATGAAGAATTTCTTCCTGATATCTAATCTAAACCTCCCCACTTTCAACTTAAACCCATTCCCCCTTGTCCTGTCACTACAGGCCCTTGTAAAAAGTTTCCCCCCGCTTCCTTGTAGGCCCCTTCAGGTACTGGAAGGTGCTATAAGGTCTCCCCGGAGCCTCCTCTTCTCCAGGCTGAACAAGCCCAACTCTCTCAGCCTGTCCCCATAGCAGAGGTGCTCCAGCCCTCTGAGCATCTTCATGGCCTCCTCTGGACTCACTGGTCTATATCCTTCTTATCTTCAGGGCTCCACAGCTGGATGCCATACTCCTGGTCTCACAAGAGCAGAGGGGGAAATGTTATCCATACATAGTCTAGTTATAATGTAATCCATATACAGCCTAGTATATTATGCATACTTCATACATATGCGTGCCTAACGATTTTGGGAGATTCATAGATTATGACACAAGTACACTGAAAAGCCCAGCTAAAGTGTTACTGATTTAAAGGACAGAAAACTGTGTTTTAAAACAAAAGAAAAAAATAAAATCAAAGAACAACAAAAAAGACAAAGAAGAAGTAAAAGACATTTTTGTAATGACCTATTTTCATAAAACACACCATTTGCAAGGTAAGTCATTCTGAACAGTAACTACTTTATATTATCTACACCTCTATGGTACATAGTCGATCTATGCAACTGTGAATAAGGCTGCATTCTTCAATCACATTCCAGTTTCCAGATACAAGGAAATCAGGCATCTTACAAATATTTGTCTCATTTTTGTTTTAAACATGTAGATTCCCACATACCACTTCTAGTTTGAGTAAAACATTTGCAAATTAATGTTAGGATGAAAATAAAGCTCCATAAACCAAACATTTACACTAATTAAAATGACGTTAAAGTGTTTTTATTGATCCTGTTTGCCATTGCTTTTGTTTTACAAATTTCTCTGTGAATTAACACACCTAAGACTAATAAAATTAATAATTTTTTTTTTAAATTGGAGTATGTCTGTAATTACCTTATATACAAGTTGCACACGTTTCATTGCCTTTATTAAGTCTGCAGCCATATGGGGCTCAGAAGATTAGTAATTGGGCAGTTAATGGGTAGTTTACTGTACTTCTCCAGTCTGTCTTAAGAATTTTTTGCTAGCTGCTCATAGCTTCTTGAAGTAGTCATAGCCTTTGCATGCTGTCGTATCCCTTCTTTCTTGGGTTAAGGAATCATCTGCATAGAGTTTCCGAAAACCCACAGTCTTATAAATCACCACTGAATTGCACAGAAATTAGTTTATTTTGTTTAAAAGCTTTCTATCTAATTAAATGTTGCTGTATGTAGCAATGAAAACTGTGAAACTGTAAATCATAATGTGACTATTAACAATAAAGTATGAAAGCATTCCCCACAGTATTAACATAAAAGGGTATGTGGATTAAATAAATATTTAGTCTAGACTCCTAGCAGACAGCCCACAAGCTCTTGATTTTACCAGCAATTTTGAAACAGGGATATCACATATTTGTAGGAAGTCAGAAACAGGCAAGAGAGCAAATTGTAAATTCTGCCTGTGCTCTTCCCTCAAACCAGGGAGCTATAACCTGCCTGAGCTTTCACTTTTCACTGCTCAGTACCCTGTGTATGCTAGTTATGGGGGATGGCCAATGCTGCAAACATGGCAACAGTGTCCCTGCTTCTGTTCCCCTAGAAGTGACAGCAGCTCCATGGGGGCTTTTTGCTTTTATTTAACAGCACCATCTTTCTTGCTGTGGTCCACTGCATCACCTACAGGGCTAGTAATAGGAGATATTTTTTACCTTTACTATCCTAACCAGGAAAAACACGCTTTGCGTTTCTTTGAAATGAAACTCTAAAAACTATAACTCAATCCTGTTTCAAATTTGCCTATATACCATTCAAGTCTTTTAGCAGGGAAAATACTAAAATTGCATATTACTCCAGTAGATCATATGACATAATGAGATTCAGATACATGGCAGGTTTCTACTTCACACTCTGATGACGAAATCCAGGTTTTTCCTACTCAGTTCAAAGCTTTTTTGAAGACAATTAAAATTGAAATCAATTGAAAGGGACATAGAAAGTAAAAATCTCTCCAAAGCATAGTAAGACATAAGACAAATACTGGTTTAGTTATGGAAAATCTACCCATACATCCAGCGCCTTTGATGTGTTTTCTGGCCCACAGACAAACAAATAAAAAAGCATGTCAGGATAAAATAAAAAAAAAAAAAGAAAAAAAAGAAAAAAATAAACCTGTCAGAACAGAGTAAAAATTGTCTGCCTATTGTACATTAATCCAGAAAGTAAAGCAAAGCCTGGAGTTTTTAAAGTCTCTGGTTAAATTTAAATGAAATATATATATGTCCATATAGATCCATATGTAAAAGTCAAAGTATGTGGCCATAAAAATTCCATTAGATATATCAGATTAAACTGTAGGTGTGAACAATCTGGTGTATAGGGATCTTGGAGGTCATTTATATCAGCTGACCAGTTCAAATGCTGAAATATTTGCTCCTCTTAGGGCGAGTTTCAGTTTGTTGCTTTTTCAGTCATCCTGAGGGTCTGCTTCTTAAAAACAATGCCAATGAACTCTTGAACCAAGAAACTAAGTTCTGCAGAACTGAATACTGATGAAGTTAGAAGAGGTCTTTTACTTCTTAAAAGCATCAGGCTTTAAAGCATTGAGCTGAAACCAGGCTGGAGCTGAAGCAGTCAACAGCCACCAGAACATGATGAGAGTTCCAGGGTGGTCTCTGTCTCTCTGACGTGTCCTGCCCAGCCATCACGTCAAAGATAGCTACAGAACAAAGCCAGCACCAATAAAAGAGACATTTCTGTTTTCAGCTTAATCTTCAGCAAGTAAGATCCACATTGACTTTGTCAATCTTCTAGTTTATCTCACTATCTTGAAAGCAAAGGACATGAAATAGTGCAAGAGTGTTGTCACTGTTTGTGTGTTGGATTTGTACAAACAAGAAGACAAGGGGACAGCGTTAGACAGGCTTCCAGTGTCATTTCACTACTTTCAGATGTGAGTACACAAGAGAAGGTGAGGACAATGGGGCAGGAATGGGGCAATTCTTTTTGCTCAGAAGTTATTATTAGATATCAGGTATTTTCTCTCTGCCTCTGCTCTGAGAACGATTAGATGCATAAGACATTCTAAGCAATTGCAAATATCCTGCAAAATCATGTTGTTTTCATCTCTGGTTGTCGAACAGTTAGGTATGCTCTGCTCACAGTGCTGACAGATCAATAAAGGATGCAAGGAGTCAACCTTTTTGAAAGGTGTAGAGGTTTGGTTTTGCTTTGGCAGTTGGGATCCAAAACAGCTAAAGCCACTGAAGTTTCAGAATTTCATCAAATGCAAATCATCAGCTTTGGTACACAGAAGGTTAATACTGTACTTCTTAGCCCTGGAATGATGTATGAAAATATACAATCAGTGACTTCAGGAAACCTATCTAAGCCCTGCATGTACATTTTTCACTTCACCAGCTACTCTGGTGGTAGCCAGTAGATCTAATTTCAGCACATTTGTGTTCCTGACAGCAGTCACATCAAATTACAGAACCTTCCAGACATAGCTGGCACCTTCATCTCAGCCTTTCTATCAAATAATATGCCTGTTGCCTTCATCATGCAATCCTTAATTATCTGAAAATCAGCAGAGTGCTGCTTGTGCCAGCAAAGGAAATGAGAAACGAATAGTGTTCTTTCGAATGCACATGCCTGGACACCCTTCAGAGACATCTGATTTGATTGCCAGTAACAATATTCCATTGATGTTCTTTTTTACGTCTACGGCTTAAGGCCTTTTTCCTAAAGAATTAGCTTATGCATGCACATATTAAAACCTGCATGGTATTTTTTTTCTTAGTGACAGAGATGTTGTGAATTTTAGTTCTGATTTTCCAACAGATGCTGCTTGGTGGATAAGTATGATGTGTCCCTAGGGCCACTCCATAGTGCCGAAAAAAAGATTAGGAGGATGGGTGAAGATTGTTTACTGCAGAAGAATGCCATGCATAAATCTCACAGGAGGCACAAAATATCTTCTCCTAGTCCCAGACAAAGGTGTTCTAATTTCTTGGAATCAGATACAAACCCCAAAGGGGATCAAGGTCAACACAGCAAACCAGACAATCCATCAAAAACCTAATTATATTCTATTGACCCAGAAGAAATTCCAGAAACAACAGAGATACCTCTGGATACTGGAAGAGTATCTATCAATTTCTGGCCTCTGGGTCTTGTCATTACCTGACATCTCCACTGCTAAAACCACTCCTTAGGAATCTTCTCGTCATTTCTGTAACCTGATTATTTAGACTGGATGCCAGTACCTAACAAACTGCTACAGGCTAAATTCTAGCAGGCTGAATCATATAAGGGATTTTGTTCCTTCTAATACCCTGCCCATCATTAACAATGTAAAATATTTTAAAATAGTCTTCTTTGGAAATCACACTCTGGTATTTGCCTACATGTTTCCATGCATTTCAGGAAACCTGGCCAGACTGAAGGCCTGAGGTCTCTTGTCTGACTTAGTTATAAAAGAACTGAACCTCACTAACTTAACAAATAATGAAGGATAATAATTTTTTTTTTAATAATTAAAAAAATAAAGAAAACTATGCATGGACAAATTGACCAGTCTATACCAGATATATAATAGATCTCCTCCTTTTCTTTTTTTAACTGGTATAATAGTTAATAACAAGTCAGGTTATGTTGCTTTGGGGACAAACATGTGAGTGCCGATTTTTTCCACACAGAACCACCCCACTTTTGTGTACATTATCAATTACAGCAAAGTGATCAAATTTATGCACAAGGAACATGCTTTACAAATGTTGTTTGCTGATGGCTCAAGCAGAACAGCTCTTTTCAAGAATGTCTACTGGTACACTGAGGACAGCTGAAAAAGGAAACAAGAAAACTGCAATGGAAAGATAAAAAGAAATGGAGTATAAGGATTGTCTTTCTATCACAGTCTGATGACTTGTCAGGGTGAGGGAAGCAGATAGCGCTATTGGCAAGAAATCAATATTAAAATATAAAATAAAAGGTATGCTAGGTCAAGCCCCAAGTCTGTGAAGCACTGCTAGTGTGAACTGTAAAAAGCATTCAATTGTTAAAATTGTATTGAACTGTACACTATGCATTTCTTTTTGTTTATTGCCTCATGCCACAAATATTCCCTAATTCCAAATCTCAGCCACATGCAGGAAAATATATTTGTGCTGCAATATAAATGGACTAATAAAAACAACATTCAACCATTTGGAACTGAAATATTCATGAGATACTCAGGGAACAATGAAACTGAATTGCTTCAGTTATCCTAAAGGAACAAGAGTCAAGAAAACACAGGAGTAACTAGAAACGGTTCTACTGTTCCTTCAAACTTTGTTCATTATTCTTCTTTTGCCTTTTGCTCCTTCTACTTCAAATCAACCAGCTTCATTCCCATTTAATGGATACTACACGTGGCTACCCAGGTGGCTGACATCCATTAATTTCAATCGTAGCCTGTGGAGTTAAATTACTGCAAAAGCAAAATAGGAAACTACTCTGTCTACCCAAGTGAAGTTTCTTTGCCACTGTATAGGCATACGGCCAGCTGACATATTTACAAGAATGTGTGTATATTCACATGAGTCCGAATAAATATTTAAATGAACATGAAAAGTTTCCTAAATTCTAATGCTTAGGGTTAATCTCAAGGAAAACTGCATATCCCTGCTTGTTACAATTGAAAGATATTACTTTGTTGAGAACTAGCTCTCGTCTCAAACTTCTTGAGACACTTGTATTAACTGACCATTTCCTACTTTAATGAAACATACAATCCAAGTCAAAAAAACAGTTTCCTAGTTAAAACTGCAAACAGTGTAACTAAGGTATCTTACACCATTATTCAGAAATAGGGTCAGTACTATTCTTGCCATGAATTAAATGGTTCTAGAAATAATGCACGCTGGATGCAGTTGTGTTAATGCACTGCAGATCTGTCCCTCAGACCCATACAACATCCGCAGCTATAAAGGACATTGTCTCTGCCTCTTCAGTATCTGTCGGTCTGGGTGAGCAGGAAGTCATTTCACACGATGTTGCAACTGTTTATCATTCTTATTTTTAGCATCTATCTAGCCATCTGTAAGAACAAGTATAACTGTCACCTCTCCTTTTCAACAGATGTCCTTTTTCACCAGGGAAGATGGAGCACACAGGCAACAGGACACAAGAGGGCTCCATGTGTCCCATTTCCCAGATGTATTCAGTTAATGCATACTTCTCTCAACATTATATGTAGGAAAGCAACTAAAACCTAAATCCAAAATAAATCAATCAGCCTAACTAATACATGGAAATAAGAGACGCAGGCAAACTTTTCAAGGAGCCTAAAACCATCTACTCTGGTGGTTTTAGATTATGTTCCAGCTGACAGGACTACCCTTAATGCCCGCATTACAACGTTCCCTCCCCCAGACCCCTTTGGTGCAACAGCCAGTCCCCTACACATCATGTTAGGACAAAGGCTGCTCTGGCCACAGCCTTTCTTACAGCTCCTTCCTGCTCCCCAGAGCGTGTCAGTAGGTTTTTGCACCATCTCAATGCATAGCCAGATCTCTGAAACCCTATTTAGGGCTTCTGCTTAAAACAGCTAAACAATAAGTCAGATGCTTCAAACATAATTCAAAACCACATCTCTAAATTCAAGATCTGCTTCAAATTGTTTAAATTCTTTCCCACTAAAAGGTATTTCAATACCAAGAAAAAATAGATTCGGTATGAATTATTGTTTAGTCAGGTGTTCTTTTGATGAATTAAAAAAAAAATAGCCTAGGGAGGGAAACAAATTTTGCTCTAGAAACTGATTTTTTCTGTTGACTTGTTAATTGACATGGTTTGACATGTCATTTAATGTTGATGACCATTTTTTCCCAATGTCTCTTGCCATTTTCTTAGTTTTCAAACC
Source organism: Eurypyga helias (assembly GCF_000690775.1). NCBI lineage: Eukaryota > Metazoa > Chordata > Aves > Eurypygiformes > Eurypygidae > Eurypyga > Eurypyga helias. The sequence goes on along the minus strand of NW_010253167.1, from coordinate 71,718 downwards.
TTAAATAATACTCATATAATATATACTGTTCAGAGAAGTCCCATGGATGCAAGATACAAATACTAATAGAGGATTTGAAAACTGGAGAACTAAACAGCACTAGCTTGCTTAAATTTATGCATTCCTTAGTCTTGTATCAAGCTGACACATGCTTACAGCAGTCCAGTTAAAACAGGATCTTAGTGTTTTTGCACCAAAGACACTTCAGTAAGTTGATGTGGTGTGATCCAACTAACTCACCCTCCAAGCCCTCTACTTACAGAGCCTTAATTACGTGCTTTTAAAGATCTTCAGATGCCATCCAAATTTCTATATTATAAGCTTTGAGGAAGCTTTTGGCTCATAATTTGTTCCACCCTGGCTCTTTTGCTAAATTCCTATTGTGCACTTCCTGAAGTATTTAGGAATCCCTCTGGGATTTCAAAAGTGTTTGAAATACCTCAGAACCTGCAGCCTCTCCATTGAATGTTGTCTCCAAAGTTAAGCCATGCAAAATCATTATTTCAAGTTTCACAAATAGTTAAGGAATATTGTGAGAAAAAAGCATGACCATTTGTTTACCTTCTAGTCAAAGAAGTTTGCATACTGTTAATGTGCCCACTGACATAAGCACTAACAAGGTTTCGGCTTTTTTTTTGGAAAAAAATGTTTGCTGGAAAGCAGAGTTTAAAAAAGAAGAGGACTTCAAGTTATAATGTAGTGAAGAAATAAACAAAGAGCAACCAGAACAAGTTTATGTTTCTGTTTTCTGAAGGCATCCTGGAAAAGAGAAAAGTAATATATTGTTTCATTTTTGTAAATCAAATAGTTTGTCTACAGAAATTATTAACCTACAGCCCCTGTTTGATTCCAAGCATGTTTCAGCCTTGCAAGTTTAAAACATCTGGGATTTTTTGGGGTGGGTGTGTTTTGGTTTTGTTCAGTTTTTTAAAATATATATCCTCTTTCCATGCCTACTAGAAAAAAAAAATCTGAATCTGGCTCATTTAACACTGCTCAAATTTGTGGTTATTTATTAACAAATATGAGCTTTTTTTTTTTTTTAGAATTTTTATTTAAGGAATACCATAAGCAAAATAAGACATATCACTTAAATGCCATGTTTAAAAAAAAAATCTTATCATTTATGTGAATTAAGCAGAAACTGACAAATGAGGAATTATTTATAAAAATAGTGTAATAAGGTACAAATAAATCAGACAAAATTACACATATATATATATATACACCTCTTGAACAACTTTTATAATAATGCCTTATCACCCTCTATCTTTCTGTTCTGAAGTTGTATCACTTGGGTTTTGTCCCCTTGGGGTTTCTCTCTTTTCATTTTTTTGGTGGGTTTATTTCTTTGGTTGGTTGGTTGGTTGGTTTGGTTTTTTTGTTTGTTGGGGTTTTTTTCCTATTTTCATTAAATATTTTTAGCATTATTAGTATCATTATTTTATTTTAATTATTAAACTGTTCTTATCTCAACCCACGAGTTTTCTTACTTTTTCCTCTGATTCTCTCCACCATCCCAGTGGGGGAGGGAGAAGGTGAGCAAGTGGCTCTGTGGTGCTTAGTTGCTGACTGGGGTTAAACCACATCAACTCTAGATGATACCATTGTCTTTTAAGATATCTTTCACTATTTTCCTAAAATGAGAAAGTCAGTTCTTCACAGTACATCTGGAATAGCAATATACCTGTGTTAAAAACAAGACGACGTTCTTCCTCTGTCTCGTATCAGTAAATCAACTCAATTGAACCATGATTAATGTTTGGCTCAGTGTCACATAAATTTGTCTAACAGATGATATTACACAAATCGAGATGGCTGGGTGCCAGCTCTCTTAGAACACTGCACTTGGTGCATACCACACATCCCATTCAAATCACAGGTTTGCTTGCTCTCACTGAAAGATTTGCTAGCATGTAGAATGAAGAAGACCTAGAAATTCCCATTCTGCCTCATCTGTTTGCAATTAAACATGGCTAAAAATGTAACTAGAAATATGGTTTCAGTACAAATTACAAGTTACAGGAATACACTTTAGAGTTTACACTCTATTTGCTACTCCTCTTACTTGCATGATAGCATGAAAATCACTAAACAGGCTAGAAGATTGGTAAAGCAGTGACTAATCTCAGGAACTTTGATTAAAATTTACCTAAGTTTGAGTCATTCAGATCTATTGTCTGATTTAAGTCATCTCCTCATGCAATCAAGTCATGTATCTGTATACTCGGGCAAGGAATGGTTAATGCTGTGGTGAGCTCCACAGCAGTCTCCTTTCAAAAAGGTAATAAACTCACTTCTGAGTATGTGGCAATCCCAATCAGGACAGATGCAATCACGTAAATTGGCTCTTCTAAATAACTTCCATATGACTCCCAGACACGCAGGAGGCGCCAGTGTGCTAAGAATGCACAAAACCCCAGTAAAATACAGTACAAAACCTATGTGTTATGTATTCAATTGACATCTTGATATTACAGTGATAAGTAATCCTTTTTAACATGTGAAGAATGGACAAGGTATATACATCTTTAAATGTACAGCTTCAATCTTCTGATCACAACAAAGTGGGAGTACCATCTCCTAGATTTAAGTAACAATGGTTGCAGTCATATGACCAGAAGCCCACTGATCTAGAAAAAGCATTTCCAATATTATGCAATCACTAAAATGAAAGTGAAAATAACAATGAAGAAATACATAGGCAATTGATGATGCAAAAAAAAATTGCCTAATTGATAGGTAGTAGCTACTATAATTTTTGATGTATTTAATCAATATTGATTATACAGTTTAAAGATACTCACTGTGATCAATACTTCCATAATATGTCTATGGAAACAATTCCATGCTGTATGAAGCACAGTACTGGACACAATTTGTAGCATTTGGTATTTATGGTAAAGCCATTTGGTGTCATCCCTGTCATTTAGCATTGGGCAAGATCCTGTCACACACAAACGCAAACTGTAATTAGAATGACGAGTTCAGCTTACACTTGCACAATGGCAGATATCTATAAATTGACTAGACTTCTCAGTTTTTTCAGTTGACTGTTCTCAAAACGTCTAAGAATGTTTATCAATGTCCACACTAAGGTTTGAATTAGATATGCATTAGGTAATCGGACATTTGAAACAGCTGTTAGAATTGTTAGCTGGCTCCCTCTTCTCAAAAGGCCAAAGTAGCTGACAATAGCTAATAACTAAATATTTCACGTGAAAAAGATATGCAGACATAATTACTGCTGCAACCTCATCAGACCAGCCAAGTCTAATTAAGTGTCAAGCTAGAGTTACAAAAGGGTTATGAGATTTCCCTTAAAAATGACGACTCAGCTATGGTGACACATAGACAATAAAACTACCTCAGAAGAAAGAGGAACATGACTTTTATGTAGGTCTGTGAGTAATGCTATGAAAAAGACCCTGTTCTTTCACATTATTCAAAAAATTTTATTGAAATTAAAGCACAATTGAAATATTCAACCTGTAGCCAAGAAAGAAAACTTTGTGGAATATTTCTTCCTTCATTAACACATCCTTAAAGCAGTTAATAACCCTTATAATTGTTTTTCCCTCCAAATCAAACATAGAAGGCTCTCATAACCGTTACCTCTTACCATTTGTAATTATTTACATTTCTAATTACTAGCATATCCTAATACTGAGTCTCTTAATTATTATTAAATTGATCATTTAAATATGAATCTTCTGTATTCTATTTGAAGGTACAAGCAAACCATAGAGGTAAATGAAAGAGAGTAGTGTGCTAGTTATTCAGAACTAAGGGTGGGCAGGAAATATTATTGGTCCATTAACCTTCCAGATTTCAAACACCTTTCCTCACTCCACATTGCACTGAGACAGAGCTTTCAAGTTTTCATAAAAGTCTTGCCAGAGTAAAAAGTCTGCTTTCTATCTGGCCTTAGCGTGTACCATGTAAAAAGACTGAACATACCTCAGAGATGATGTCAGACTCTCAGATATCATCATGTATTAAAGCAAAAGTCTGATTCTTAGGAATAAAAGATGTAAAGGCAAACACATTTTCTATTCTGTTTATCATCCTGTATGTATGCACCAACATTCTTCATAATTTCTTCTTTAATGCAGCTATGACTTTTCCTCATTTGAGAAACATCTCTCAAAAATAAAAGGCAACCAGTGCAGCATTATCACATCCCACCATTTCCATCTTAAGTTAGAACTAGGATTCTCCTTTTAGTTCTTCCAGAGATCTGTCATTTTCAATATATTTGTGCTGAATAATATTGATCCTTCTTTAATCTCAAATGTAATGGTGTTTCAACTCAATTCCTTCTTCCTTGCCATGTACAGCAACAGAGATATGCTAATGCTTGCAGTGATAACAATGCAGAATTTGCTCAGATTTTACTATTAGGAGACAGTAAACTCTTCAAGTGTGGCATGCTAATCATGTTCTAATTCTTCATCCATCTCTTTTGAACTTTCCTCCACTCCTCCCTCTAAATCTGCTGACAATCCCATGCCACTGAATATTATTACAGTTCCTAGAACTGTTCAGGATATATTTTATCTTTCTCAGGGAGTCGTCCTAGTAATATGAATATGTACACGGAATATCTTAAACTGACTGGCAGCCAGTCACCTTTTCCTCAGCCAAGACAGCTATTCAGCATTTTACTATCTTCTCTTAAAAATGCAAAAAAGAATGCAGAAGTTTAACACTGCCTTTAACCTAATCACGGTTCTGACTTTTCTTCTTACCCAAGCACTGGTGTCTGTGCTATGTGCTATTCAAACAGCATTCAACCAAGGGGATGAAATCCCAGGATTTCTTAAAGAAATTAAATATAAAGCTTCTGTTCATTGCAGTAACTTTTTTTTTTTTTTTTTGCATTAGTTTTCTGATATTTTTCTTTGTCATGCCATCAGAAGAATGGAAAGGCATGACAGAATCACTGGCATAATGCAGCCCACTCCTACAGATGATATGAATGAAGGTATTTAGATTTGCACTTTAACATAACAACAACTTTGCTGCCCTGATATCTTTACCTTCAAAAGCAGATAGGTGGTTAAGGGTTTCTTTCCCCCCTTAAATAAATAAATAAATAGAAACCCACAACCATGAAAATCCCTTTATTTGGCTTTTTAGTATTACAGCTGTGTTCAAAATAGTTCCAGTGCTACACAGTATCGAAAACAATCCTTCATCTCATAGTCTGAATGGGGTAATCAATGACTGCATCCTACAGTATCCTGATTATCTGCTGAGATAAGATAAGGGTATGCACCACCTCCTCCTCTCCACTCTTACTGAAAAGGGCATCAGCGTGCTCAAGCTGGACTTCTAACCAGGGCAATCAGGGACCTGAGCTGAATGACACCCCGTAATAAAGTAGCACCAGAGAGAGAGACTGAGTGAAGAATTTAAAAACAGAGGAGTGCAAGGAGGGGTAATGGGCAGTATTTATGCACTTACCTTGAATACATGTATTTCCTTTCCTAAAACATTTTAATTCCAAAAAGGAAGTATGATCTGATCTTGAGAATTCTTCAAGAGGGCAGGCAATTTCTGAGTTGATGGGTGCTGGAGGATACAATACATCTCAAAAAGTGACATTTTAGTTACACTGACATTAAACAGTATCTAATAAAAGCCAAAGAAAACTTAGCCTAAGTGTAAGTTGTGTGAATGACAAGATCCTGTCTACATGCAGTATTACAGCTTCTCTTTTTCTGCATGCAAGTTTCATTTCACTATTGATGCCGTTTGTTTAATTTTGGGGTGTCACTCATGAGTAGACTAAATTCCGGGAACTCTGAATAATGGTTTATACTGACATACAGGAGAAGAGAACTTGTCTCCAAAATCACAATACTGCAGAAAAAAAATTACTGTCAAAATGACTTTTCAGGCTTTTGTTTCAATGGACCTTTGTCCGTTCAAGCAAGCCTACATTGCTGGCCAGAGTAATGCAGGTAGCATGGTGAAATACAAATAAATCAGGAAGAAAATAAGCCAGTGAGGAGACACTCATATTTCAAAGGCATTGCCTTTGAAGATAAAAAAATAAATTTTAAGATTTTTTCCAGTAGTTTTTAAGAAAAATAGATTCTAGGTAATTATTCCTTTCAGGTATTATAAATATCAAACTATGAATTTCCTGTAATGTTATTATAATAAAATGTTTGGAGAACGACATGGGCAACATATGAAATTCACTTCCAGAAGGTGTTTCTAAAAAGTTGAAAACTTTTAAATAAATAAATAAATTAAGGCAGATAATATTTCCCATTCTCTGCAGATACGACAAATTCACTGCTTAAACTATACTGCAGGAAATGTCTTGCCCGAGTGAAACTTTAATATTGTCAAATCATTATAATTGTTCCTTGTTTCTGGTGAAACACTCAGCATCCTTACTGTCACCTACAGTTGCACAGAAAATTATGAAAAACAAAATCTAAAACCACGAAGAGTATTTTTCACATTATAGAAGCAACTATGGAAAAAAAGAGGCAATCTCCAGTTTTAAATTCATATTTTGTTTTTTAAGTTATAAAAAATACAAAACTCTGGACACTTACTATATAACAATCTAAGCAAGCTGAGTGGCATAAATCCCCAAATAAAAATGTATTTTGAATAAAGTATTCATCCACAACATGGACAATTAAAAATCTTTAGAGTAAAAATCTTCTAAGAATATCAACAAAACAATTTGGTAAGTCAGAGAAAATACATCAAACCTTGAATCTAGAAATATAACTGTGCTCTTGCAATGACTCAAAGCCATCTTATATAAATGCTATTTTGAGCAAAACATACCAGAATTCATTTAAATACTAACACACTACTAGTCTCTCAGAGTCAAAACCAGCATTCTGCAATGCTTTGTAAGCAATGTGAGCACATTAAGTATCTGAATTAACTAAACTACTACCAGAAAGTGACCTTTTCAAATAATTTTGTTAAAGCATGAATAGAAAGACTACAATATAAAATAGAAAATAGAAAAACACATATCGAATGACAACTTTTGTATTACATGGTCAGCAGACCACGAATCTGGAAATATTGATAGCATTTACTCTGCTACAGGAAGCAGGTAGCCTTGAACAGACCTTCTCCCTTTTATCTGCCACACTGGTTTTCCATTCACATTTTTTTAACACCTGGAAATTACTATAGCTCAAACTCTTAATTTCAAAATGCCATGGGATCTTTTTAGAAAAAACATACTTTTTATAAATTTAAGTGCTTGTTATAGCTGTCAAACACTATCAGTCCAATTTAGCTCATGAAGCACTAACCAGGCTTGGGCTACTAGTTATACAAATTTGGATCATAAATTTACAACCTCTCTTGTCCCTATTATCTATTTACAGCAGACAAAGATCTCAATACAAAAGAGAGTAATGATGTTGGGGGTTAGCAGAGGTCATCATGTGTCATACTACAGATATAATACTTATTTTAGACAACTCAGCAATTACTCAGGAGCTCTAAATAAAAAGAATTAAATGTTTTGCTCCACTAATACCATATATTAGATGAAAAAGTTTAAATCTTTCTTCACTGCCAGTCTAACACATGTAAAGAAACTTCTCCAAAGGCATAACCAATAAACAAAAATTTACTGCAATAAACTCATTCTTAAGAGTTCAGTGATATCAAACCCCACTGTTTCATAGTGTCTCACAGAGGAGAGTTTTGCTTCATTTTTATCTCACCTGAATACAGATGTAAGGGAAAAGTAATTGTTCATGAGGAAGGGAATACCAATGTCACTAATAAACTCATCTTTGTTACAAAAAAAATAACCTCCAAGTCTACGCTACTAATAAAAGCCAGGTTTGTTAGATGCACTTTATAAAAAATTTATTTTTTTAAATAGATGGGGATTTGCCAATTTTACGACATTATGCCCAGATGCAAGAAAGTGTAGGAATATAAACACACTCTGATTCACAAAGCAGAAAACACAATGGAAAAACCTGAAGTGTTTGCTTGTCTGGTAATACCTGGTGACATACCAAATCAGTAAGGCATTTAAACATCTGAGAGGTTTGCAAATGGAGAGGTTTTAAAGTGAATTATTAAAATTTGCAACATTTATATTACTCTGGACAAATTTAATTCAGCTTTTGCAAGCATTTCAGTATCTGACCAAAACCAGACCTTGAAACAGAGCAATACATTCTCTGTTGTCATTCACTGCCTCTCCAATTACCAAGCTTCAATCCACTTCTCAGAGGAGTAAGAAACATAAAGACAGTTCTGTGAATGACTGATTAACATGGAAAAGATCATTTCACAAAGATTATATTGTATTCTTAACAAGATCAAAAGTGTGCACTAAATTATTGTTATGATAATTACCTTTGGCAGAATTTGTCTTATTGTTAAGAAGAAATAATAAGGTACCTTAAGAGGCAGAATAATTACACTTAACTGCTGTAATTAATAAGTTAATTCTCAGGCAAAAATTATTCATATCACAGGAATTATGCAACTGCTGCCATTAAAATTCTCACTGCAATACCTTAATATAATTTAAATCAAGCATTGTTAATATTTCTAAACCTTTACTTCAATAAGGTAGGAGAACAAATTCAATTCTGGAAGAAGGCCATTTCACTTCTGCGTCACTGGGCTGGATTGTGTGAAACTAAATATCAAAATATGCATATGTAATCCAAATGAGAAGAAGAGAGCATAGGTTAATATTTATACACACAGTTTTTGTGACATCAGGTTTTTTTCCTTTTTCAGCATATCACTGCAAAATCTTTCTTCACTATCAAAGATATTTTGCCATCAAACATTAATTCTTGTATTTCACTCCTTGATTAAAAAGAAATTTCAAAGAGATATAATCCCCCATTCTGCCCTTTAAGAATTTGTGCCAGAATTTGTGATTTGATATAATTTACATAGTGAATTTCATGAATTGCCTTAAGATCTACTTTTCTCTGATGACCTTCATTGGTCTTTTTGAGTGTTCTTCAGAAAGCCAAAAAATATGAATTATTCCAGTCATGCTTTTAAATAAATGGTTCATTAGAGTACTATGAGTATAAAACGACTCCCAGACTACCCACATTTTACTACCACTACTCCTAGATGGTGTCTAAATGACACAACACAGCTCTCAGTGTCCTTATTACATGGGAAGTCATGTAGGTCATAATTTTTCCAAATATGATATACACAGTTTTTATGATGTCACAGTATGATTTATGTAAGACTTACTGCAAAAAAAACCACTCAGCTTGTTAACATCCCTGATACTGATCTGGGGATTCACTGGCTTCAACAATGGCTATCCCAAAAATTGAATATAGAAACTCTTCTTTGTTAGTCCTTCAGAAAAAGGAATCCCATTTTTTCAATGTGAGAACAAGTACATTTTCTACTCTGTTTTTAATACTTAGGTAAATTTTTTCCCAAAATACTCTGCAGTAAACTTTCAACTGAATGGATGCTTTTTTGAAAAACAGTCTTTGGCTACAGTAAATCAATAGTATAAGAATACAATATTTCTCCAATGTATGCAGCAGTAATTAAATAATCAGAAATCATTCCACAGAAATAAATACAGAAATCATTCCACACCTGGAAATACATAAAACATGTATCTCTAGGCTCCATTTAAGAAGTCAAAAAATGAAAGTGGGGGCTATATCTCTCATCTCAACTTGCAAAGGTGTTGAAAGTTGAAATAAAAGTTACAGTCAAATATAACATAAGTGGATGGAGATTCATTTTAGTTAATTATTGTTGTGAGTTAATCTCAGTTAATGGGTTAACCTCTGTGGGGCTTAGCTGTGGATGGGGGAGAGAACAGGAAGAATGATTAAAACACTCACTGCTGCTCATGGGCAGGCAGGTGTTCAGCCACCTCCAGGAAAGCAGGGCTCCATCACCCATAACGGCTACTTGGGAAGACAAATGCCATAATCCTGAACGTGTCCACCCCACTTCCCTCTTCCTCCCCCAGCTTTATATGCTGAGCATGATGTCATATGATACAGAATATCCCTTTGGTCAGTTGGGATCAGCTGTTCTCCCTCCCAAATTCTTGTGCACTCCCCAACCTACTCATTGGTGGAACAGTGTGAGACACAGAAAAGGCCTCGACACTGCAATCACTGTTCAGCAATACCTAAAACATTGATTGGTGTCTTATCATCATTGCTTTGGTCACAAATCCAACACATAGCGCCATACCAGTTACTAGGAAGAAAATTAACTTTATCCCAGCCAAAACCATCATACTTGTGTATAATTAATAGTTTATAAAACTGATTGCATATGTAGAGGAAAGACCCATCCAAACAAAATCAGATTCTCGAATTCATCTTCTATGTATTCCCTACATGATGCTAAGGACAAGCTGAGAACTTTAAAGCTAGTAAGATGCAGTGATAACTGTGTACTATAGTATATGCATATAATACGGCATAGCAATTTGATGATAGTCTAAGGATCTAAGACGCAAAAGTAACGTAAGTACCGACTGTTCTGTTACTTTGCAAGGAACGCAGAGCCAGGCATCAAATGAACTCCAATATCTTAGAGGAAGGTAAAGAGTTGGTCAATTTTTAGAGTGCAGTTCAAAGAGTTTGTCTGATATTTTTTTTGTTGACAAGCAAGATGATGTTATCATTTGTCTTTTCATCAACACAGCCATTGTTGGTGATACTCAAGAGCAGGAATAATGTTTTACCATCTCCCTCATAGGGACAAATTTATGGATTTATGGTGTTAGGTATTAAATAAGAGGGCAAAACATGTCTTCTGTCAAATAAAAAAAAATACATTATTCTTTGTGGAAAGAGAAGACAGCTTATAACTTCTGATATATTTGGAAATTTTGTTGTGATTTTATTGTCTTTCTTTTTTTTAATTTTCGGTTAAAGATGAAAAAAAATTAAGTCTAATACAATGACAGTGAGCAAAATGGGGTAACTATTTCAAATCTACCAAGTTTCACTGATACACTCCTAAGCTTTTTTTTTTTTTATATGACACCACCAGTGTCAGTTCACCTAACATATCCAAAATTTTGTAGGTTCCTTTCTTGCAAATTTCTCTACAAATAAGTCTAATAAACACATCTGTGATTTTTATACATGGAGGCAAGGCCCCAAAAAAGCTTTCACAACATCCAGACTTCTTCAGGTTTAAAACAAATGACCAGTCCATAATACACATAAGATTTTATTATTATTGTCCTGCAGATGGACAAATAACTAAAGAAAAATAAACATCTTTAGTGTTCTTTGGACTATTGCTATCCATATATTACAGGACTGTGACTATGCCTTAGAGGAGGGAAAATACCTGAAAAAAATAGGTATGAGTACAATCCATTACAGCCAAAACATTGACAAGTACGATGTAAAATAGTTTCTCAAACTGAAATTACTAAGATAGTGATGCAGTATTGCAAACTCTAGTCAATCACTTTTGCAGAAGACAACAGCATACTTAATGTATACAGCATACATATATAGCCATGCCAGTTTTATTAATAGAGATGGAGATATAGGAAGTACATGGAATATATTTCTCCTTAGTAAGTTTCAAAGGCCTGCTTCTTTCAGTAGTATTTCCTTCTACAATAAATCAATTACACTAATCAGTGCCTTTCATTATTAATTTAGGTTATAATTATTTTAAGCGATAAAAAGTTCAACTTTGCATATTTTTCCTAACTTTATTTTTTCACAGACAGTTATGAAAACCTGTGGCTCATTATGCTGTACAGATTGCATTGAAACTGAGGCAGCAATTAATTTTATAATAATAAAGAGGAATATTAATTATCTGCAAGAGTCTAAACTCTGCTAAATTATTATTTCCACCATGATTATCAGGGTATACAGGCCACTGATTAGCATCAAAAGCAATTAAGAACATCCCAAGACACCACAGAATCAAGGGATCATGATAAATCTTTCAGATCATTTCTACAAGGCTGTGACCTACCCACAGGCCTATGAGAGTTACAGCAAAGAGATGTGGAGGGTGTCGTACCTGAGTTTAAACTTGTATTTGAGAATGCAAGATCATTCATATTCTAAAACTGAAACACTCTGAGCTCAGACTGTAAACTCAGTTTTGGTATTCAAAAACATAAGGAAAAAGGAAAGCAGTTTTCACGTTTCAAAAAATTCTTTCAGAAAAAATAATAATACAATAACTGTCCTCTTATTTGAGAGAAACAGTTCTGTTTGAAGAGTTTGCAGCACTTACCACACAATTTAGCACATGCCGACTTACTTAGATCTTGCATAATCAAGGGGTTTGGAAACTGCTTTTAGAATAAACACACCACCTTATTACCTTTAAGCTGGGTAAAAAACATATTAAACTATTTTATCAAAAACACATACATAAGTAAACAAGAAAAAAAAAAAAGTCTTTAAAAACATTTCTCACTGCAGTATCACAGAGAAATGTGCCCTCAAAGAAATTAAATAAAATCCACATAAAGTCAAAATCGTATCAGTCACTGTTATATTTACTCTAAGATTCATTGTTAGATTTACAATACTGAATTTTCACTCCAGCCCTCCAAACTCTCCAACCAAGTCTCCCCGCAGCTAGCATACAGATCCCACCTTTGCTTTCCCACACTTGAGAGCAGCTCACTTACCACAACCCTGAGCCTGCTGCTACAGATGTCACTGCTCAGCCGCCCATAGGGATAATCAACAATATCTGCTGTTGTTTCACGTGGGCACTCGTGATACTGCCAGAAGCAGTCTGAGGAGTATCATGAAGGATTATAGTGCCCTGGGAGCAGCTGTAAGGGATTCTGGAGTGCAGGTAGTGTTTTCATCAGTACTCCCGGTCAAAGGGAAGGGGTTAGAAAGGGCCAGTTGAATCTCGTGAATCAACACATGCTTACAGGACTGGTGCCACAGCCAAGGGTTTGGCTACTTAGACTATGGGACTCACCTTGAGAAACCTAGACTGCTGGGGGCTGGTGGGGTCCATCTGAAGGGGAAGAGCATCTTCGGTCATACGCTTGCCAAACTAGTGAAGAGGGCTTTACACTAAAGTTGCCAGGGAGGAGAACTTCAATGCATCCACTCCTACCAGTTCCATACCAGTGCCAGCAATAGATGCCCAGAGCCTGGACAAGGATCACACATCAGCAGGAGAGCACGTGAAGAGAAGCAAAAAGGAATTCCAG
>NW_010253167.1:44225-58049 GCF_000690775.1 Eurypyga helias | reverse complement strand
ACCCCCCCCAGCCAGTAAATCAGCTGCATCGGAGCCCAGTGTAAATGCCCCTATGCAAATGCACAAGCACAAGGAATAAACAAGAGGAGTTAGAGATGTGGGCCCACCTGCAGGGCTGTGATCTTACTGGCAACACAAAGACATGGTGGGATGACTCCTATGACTGGAGTATTGGAATGGAAGGATACAAGGGCCACACAGATGATCAGAGGGCTGGAGCACCTCTCCTATGGGGACAGGCTGAGACAGTTGGGCTTGTACAGCCTGAGAAGAGAAGGCTCCGGGGACACTTTATAGGACCTTCCAGTACCTGAAGGGGCCTACAAGGAAGCTGGGGGGGGAGGGGAGGGGGTGGTACAGGACTTTTTACAAGTGCCTGTAGTGACAGGACAAGGGGTACTGGCTTTAAGCTGAAAGTGGAGAGATTTACCTTAGATATCAAGAAGAAATTCTTCATCGAGAGGGTGGTGAAGCACTGGAACAGGTTGCCCAGAGATGTTGTGGATGCCCCATCCCTGGATGTCTTCAAGTCCAGGCTGGATGAGGCTTTGAGCCACCTGGTCTAGTGGAAGGTGTCCCTGCCCGTGGCAGGGGGGTTGGACATAGATGATCTTTAAGGTCCCTTCTAACCCAAACCATTCTGTGATTCTATGATCTTTTTCACTTCAAGGACTCTAAGTGAAAGCACATAGAATATCACTGTCAAGAAACATGTCTCAAAATGTAACAAGATTGCCTTGAAAAAAAAAAATAGAGAATATTTCACCCATTTGTATATGTGCATTAGGAAACCACTTTGTTCACTTACGCTTCCTGTCTGAAAAGGAGCCGTGAGCAATTACTCTTGTGAAAAGACTAGCACCTTTCCAAGCCCATTAGAACACACACAAAAAGGGGAATGACTTGCTAGCATACATTTTTGTTGAAGGACTTCTGTCCATCATACAGATGTCTATATTCTGGGACCTAACATCATCTCTCCCTCTACAAAGCGTACTCAATACTTTGTTTTTGTTGCCGAGTCACATCTACAACTGGAAGTAGGTGGTTTTCAGAAGAAATATAAAAATGCCTCTGAGCCACAGATGCAGAATTTAATTCATGAGAAAAAGATTGCATTATTTTCCTGAAACAGTAACAAAATATTCATCTGTATTCACTTAGGCATTCTAACCTTATTGTCCTTGCTATATTAGCACTTACTCTAACACGTTTCATCTAAGACTATATATGCACAGCTTTGCTAAAAACTTGCATTACTTGGAATCAGTCATAGAGAATAAGACAGTACCAGGCAGATATGTTAACAGAAGCCTGCTTATCAAAGAAGAGTTCAAGATGTGGCTTTGGTTCCTCTCTGTCTCAGATGGAAGGCAAATTTTCTGAATGTCTTGATGTTCCTTTTCCTAAGATTCATCCTCAGTCTGTGGTATTCTACAGTATATTTCTGTTATTTCTGTAAGTGAATCCACCATTTAAAGCTCTGAACCTGCTAAAACAAAATCCCTACATATACACTAGCAAAGGAGTACTTCAATCAGTTTCCATTCATTTGGAGGTTCCAATCTAATGTCTCAGCACTCCCTCTGGCTTCAAAAGGAACATTTAAATTCTCGGTGTTCAACCACAAAATTCTAGCTTCCAGACCTGGTGATCACATCTAGATCTATCAACACTAAGCAGAATTGCTGATGCGATAATTTATATTATTTAAATATTGGTTTTTTCCTCATTACAAAGCCCTGAAAATCAATAAATACTTTTGGAGATAAAATAAAGCAGCTGCTACATGATGAATGAATCAGGTTCTTATAAATATAAAAGTTTTAAAATCATAAAGGGTTCTCTACAGGTGCTAATTTTACTTCTTGAATGAAATTAATAAGACTCCATAAAACAGCAGGAGATCTGTAGATTACATGAGCAATCAGCAAGAAAATTTATTGTGGATTCATGGAGCACAAAATGTTTGTGTGATGTATGCAAAAGTGGTACTTTATTCTCTGCAGTGAACAATTCTGGGTCCTTATAATAGAAAAATATTTAATAGTTTGAAAACTCTTGAGGCATAGTTTTAGAAAGTTCTTCAACTCTGATTAATTCAACTCATGACAAAGCAGTAATGAAAGTAGGACCGCCTTAATTTAATATTCAGTAGGATCCACTATTAAAATAACTATTTAAGGTTAAACAATAGATATAGAGACAACTGAAAATCCAACTTTATGTCCAAGGAAGTAAGATTTAGGAGAGCTAAATTCACAAATTGGGTAGTACATTAATCTGAAAAGCTATACTACTCTTTGCTACCTGATCTCCTGAAACAGCACACAGGAAAGTAATAAATTTAACATTTGAGTACCAAAAAAATATTAAAAGACATTTTCCATTACATGTAATTGCAGCTATTTTGATTCTTTAAGGAAAGTTCTCTTTTAGAGTACTCTGCAATGAGAATGCACTGCTTGCACAGCATATTTAGCTCAATAGTTATCAACAGACTTTTACCTCACACCATTTCCTGGCTGCTGTATGTATAATGCATTTATTTACATGACTACTTATTACTATAACCTCATGTATGTTTTATGAACCATTTCAGATGAAGAAGTTCTACCAGTAGTCCCAAAGAGGAAATTCTATCCCATTTGTGCTATTAAATTCTCAGCAAATTATGCCCTCTGAGAAACAGTGTATAGCCCAGCTTTTATCTTTTTTCAAAAATCTTTTATTACAATGTACCATGGACTCATGAGTTTGCATTAAATACTCTACATCTAATATTTATTGATTGCTGCAATTAATTGCTTTTGTTTTGTACTCTGGGGTTTAATTAAGTGGACTGGAAGTGTCGATACAGTGCAGCTGTTCAACTGAGTCACGAACGAAACTAAATAATACTTTACCATGACTTGTTATTAATGTTCTGTCAATGAAACAAGCAAGGGGACTGCATGGGTCAGGGAATTAGTAATAATAACAGAAAACACAGCCTTTAATTTTTAGATTAACTGCTCAGCACAGATTAATAGCAGCTAAAATTATTTTAATCTAAGGATGCTGACTTATTTATATTGCATGTGTTATGTGAAATGTGACACTGATAACTGTTCAGTTTCTGTCATCCACACCTCGAAAGCCATCACCAAGTGGCATGCTTTGCTAAGTACACTTACATGGTACCGTGCCTCAAGACATCATCTGTTTCTGCTCACGTCCTGAACAGAGGTGCGCAATCTCTGCCTAACTTCAGAACTGATTGAAAGCCACATGGCTGTGTCAGTACAGTGCTAAATCAAAGAAAATACATCCTACAGACAGGCCACAAATATCAGCTGGAGCTTGTGAGCATGAAAATATGCTCATGTGGCTTTTGAATTGAATCTGTGTCATATTCTGCAGTCCTACAGTGCGGGCAATGGTAATATATGGTGTGGATATACCCATTGATAGTTCAGTAAAGAGTCTTTGTATCAAGTAATTGGGGACTGACCTGCACTGTGACCTTTCTAACTCTTATCCCATTATATGATGGTTACCCAGTACTGTAAATAGATTCATGGCTGCAGAATAAACCGTACTTGTCAAGTAGAAAAAAGGAATTTTTTCCCTATTTCCAAAGCTTTCGCAATTGTCAAGAATATTGTATTAAAGCATACGCAAAGAAAGAGGCTATCTTTGTTGAGGTAAATAGGTACATCTTTGATAGCAACATGAATTTAGGGAACTGAGAAAATCTGGCCCAGAATATGAATTCAAAGGGACCTTAAAGATCATCCAGTTCCAACCCCCCTGCCATGGGCAGGGACACCTTCCACTAGACCAGGTTGCTCAAAGCCTCATCCAGCCTGGCCTTGAACACTTCCAGGGTTGGGGCATCCACAGCTTCTCTGGGCAACCTGTTCCAGTGCCTCACCACCAATTCTTCCTGGATGACTCCAGCTGTCAAGGTCCCTTCCCTCCAGCATGTCAACTGCACCACACAGCTTGGTGTCGTCAGCAAACTTGCTGAGGGTGCACTCCATCCCATCATCCATGTCACTGACAAAGATGTTAAACCGTACAGGTCCTAACACCAACCCCTGAGGAATGCTGCTCGTCACTGGTCTCCACTCAGATATTGAGCACCACTGAGTGCAACCATCCAGCCAGTTCTTTATCCATCGAGAGGTCCATCTGTCAAATCCATGTCTCTCCAGTTTAGGCCTTATCTCTTTTAGATTTTCTGTAGTGCCTTCAAGCCATTTTCTCCCTGACTGAAGACATATAGGTCTTACTAATACTTCAGTTTGCTATTTAAGGACAGGTACTAATCTTGCGTCCTAGGCTAATAAAATCAGACCACCTTCAATAATAAAGCACCATGTTTGCATTGTATGATATCTATAAAAAGATGGACTACGCAGAAATAGAAAATTCAAATATTTGTAAAAGATTCGTATTTTGGAATAATATTTGTGTTTTTCATAGTCTCTGCAAATACAAATGCAAGACACGAATCACACTCTTTTAACATATTTCCCTGAGTTTTCTGATACTAGATCAGATGGAACATTTCATCAGAATACTTGAAATCATGCAAACAACAAACATGAGCATCTGCATTTTAAGTATTAACTGCTAAAGCACCATGAAAACCTCAGCACTGGCAGATATGCTCTAAGGACTCTGCCAAAGGTTGAGCTTCATATTCTTTATTCTGAAAGCATTCCACACAAGAGATGAATGTGAAATTTAGCTTTCATAGCTGAGACACATATCCTGAAAAGCCTTACCATCATTAAATTTACACCTGATAAAGAACACAGTAATTTCTATGCTACATTATTTAAATATGAATTAAAGAGAATATTCAGTAGCCCCAAATGCAAATAATTATATCCACTCTTCCAAACAGATATCTCTGAATCCTATTAACATTAGTTTAGCATCTGCAGAAGTGAGGTTACTTACAAACACACAGGAACTCTGTATCATGATGGGTTAGTTCCATTCTTTAATGCCTCTTGCTCTGTGACTGATCTTTATCATTTAGGTTCTTTGGTCACATCTTCGCCCAGGCATTTAGACCAAAAAAAAAAAAAACACCACACCAACAAACAAATAACACCAAACCAAAGAAAGAGTCCATACCTTAATAAAAAAATCCCATTTATTCACAAAGTTTAAAATAGGTATGTTAAAGCCACGGACAGCTGTCTACCTTGACCTACTTCATAGACTATTCTCAAGTTTTCAGCAATATCCACGCTGGGCAATGTAGAACAAGCGCAGAGATACCTGCATTTGAGTTCAGCCAGGCCTGTAAGTCTGGAAACACTACTCACACAGTGCTGTGCTCAAAGCTTGCTCTCTGAAAAAATGCCAGGGAAGATGACAAAAAGAGACAGGCAAATGGTGTGTACAGTGCCCCCGAGAAAGATCAAGACTTTAAAAACAACAATAACCACAAGTATGCAGACAAAATCTGAACCTTGCATATAAGGTAAGAATTAGAAGGGTTGCAACTTCAGTTTCCTGCCCCCTTCTACCATATATAAAGACTTTTTAGGATGTGGTCAAATTAAAAATGGTACAAGCCCTTTAAAAAAAGGAAAAAGGCCTAAGGACTGAGGATTTTATAAGCAGCCGAGACTCTAGTCTCTAAAATCCCCAGGACCACTTTGAAAATCTCAGTTTAAATGTTTAGCTGAGTTACTATCTGCTTTTCTTTCAAACTGCAAATCCCAGTTGTTCTCAGAATTTCCTAATGCGTAACATGCTTATCCATGAAACATAAGCTGTGGTTAGGGTGAAACCTTTGCCCTGTGTTCTCTCCATAGTTACAAACTGTCTGTCAACATACTACAGTACAGCTACCATTCAGCCCACATTGCATTTAGGAACCCCTTTACTTTAGGATTTAGGAGGCTTCAGAAATCAGTTTTTGAAAGCATTTTCAGCAAGCTCTAACGTAAAAAGCATTGTTGGTCTATTTCAGGTTTTTTAATATGATGTAAAAGGATGTGAGGTAGACAAAAATAGAAAGTGCTGTGGAAAGGAAGCAGGCATTCTAGATAAAAGTGCTTAAGATTAATTTAACATGCACAGGATTTCCCAATTAAAACTTTCACATTAGCACTGCATTTTAAACAGTTAATCTCCTAATGAGACATCCCCAGCAATGAGAAGTGAATTGCAGGACTGAATATGGCCCTGAGGCCTGCATCTGGAAAAGGCTGTGCTTTGTAAATGCTGGATTTACGCTGCTTTCTCAAATTCTGCAAAGAAAGAGCTACACTGCCACCTACTGTCAAGACGCCTTGTCCCATCAGGAGCTGCCACTAAAAGAGAAATCCTTCGTGTTCCTGCGCGGAATGTTGAACCCTGTTGACCAAAGCACACACAAAAGAAAACAGTGTAACTTAATTCTTCGTGTAGAAAAATTGTATCTATTTTATCTAAATCTATCTATTTTATTTATTTATTCAGGTAGCTGGAAAACCCGATTGTTTCTTTTTCTCTGTTTTTTCTTCATAACACAATGAAAGCAAAAGAACGCTGTGCTGAAGTGCGGGAGAGCCTATACAAAAGCCTGGTTTTCCTCGTTCTCTTACTCCCACATCTCCACTGTCATACCTCTGAATCCCGGCTGACCTACAGTCATCTCAGCTCATGATACTCCGACTGACTCACCCAGAAGAGGTACGTTGTGGCTGACTTCTTCCCTTCCATTAGGGGCCAAAGACATTACCTCTGTCATGTGCCTGATCTCCAAGAGCCTTGATGTGAAGGAGTCTTGCATAGCAGCCCACGGCACTGCTGTGGAGATACCAGCTTAATTGAAAACCAAGTTTTACTGCGGTTTCCTCTCAGGGTCTTTTTTGACAGCTAATTTTGCAAATCAATTAACATACTGAGAACTGCTACTCCCTTTCCTAGTAGGCATACTTACTACCAATTGCTCATGAAATAAATTCTCATAATTAGCAGAAAACAAAGGGATTTTATATTTCAGAATACAAAGAAAGAAACTTACCTAATAGTGAAAAAGGGAAGACAGACCATCAGGATAAATGAATATGTGTCAGCTGTGCTCTCTGTAAATTCTAGCCAACTTGAAGAAACATTTATCTAGGATTTAAGATACAGTAGCAGATAACTGTGTGCTTTATCTGCTCCTTGCCTTAATTGCACGTGCAAATAAAATTATAGATATATACGTGAGAGAGTCCCCATCCTCACGATTATCGTTGTTTGCTAACATTAAATCACAGGCCAATTTGAGCTGCTGCCAGGAAAATCAGAGTTACATATCAGCCATAATCACCCTGGGGGGGAAATATCTCCAATTCAGTGTGCGTCAAAGGTGTCTCAGAAGAATGAAGTTGTGAGCACATGCTCAAAGAAACATATGCCCTTCGTATGTTACTAGCAGGATAAGTCCAATACTTGCAAGATAGCTTAATTGCATTTTATAAAGACTAGACTTTAGGTGTTTTGGTTTTAGTTTGTAATAGACAGGAGCACCTGCAACTACAAAAGTAGTGAGATTCACTTGTTTAATACCTGGAGAAAAAATTCCAGACATCCTGACACTATCTTTTCTCCTCCGCCTTTGGGTTTAGCAGTACTTCTCTTTTCAAGTACAATACAAGACAGCTATTAAATTCATGTGTCTCCATGTTGTGTCTTTTTAGATACATAATATGGTCACAGTACCACAGGGTTTATGTGTTCAGACTCTAGAAGAGAGCTGTTTCATTTAAAAGCATAAATATAGTACAATAATCGTGGAAAAAAAATCTAAATTTCCATACATTTGCACATGAAAAGTCTCTTTTCACTTTTCATTTATCAAGAGAATAGTTCTTAAGAATTAATTCTGTTAGAAATTCTATTC
This sequence comes from Eurypyga helias, assembly GCF_000690775.1. NCBI lineage: Eukaryota > Metazoa > Chordata > Aves > Eurypygiformes > Eurypygidae > Eurypyga > Eurypyga helias. The sequence goes on along the minus strand of NW_010253167.1, from coordinate 50,167 downwards.
TATCTGTTGCCCTAAAATTAAAATCTTGTGTTTATCTGTTCATCATCTTATGTGCTGCAGGGCTTTCACTGCAAATAAATCCAGATTTTTTGTCTCCATTACAGAACAGTGGCAACAGAGGTAATAAAAAACAAACATTATTTTTGTTCTGCCTTTATAGAAATGCTATCTTTTCTTCCCACTGGAAATTCTTAAAACATCTTCCTTCCAGCAACAAGCCCACGTGACAAGTTCTATATGGCATATTATGTAGCATTAACAACAGAAAGCTGTACTTCCTATTCCTTATATCCAGTGTGTTTAAATTCATCTAATAGCGCTGTTTCCATCAGGAATAGTAGATTTTTAAGCCATCTCCACAAAAGCCCTTCAGGCAACAAACTCAGTCTAATTAATTATATATTTTCATCTTGTCTTTACACAAAATCATCTGACAAGACAAATACTTAGAGAGACCAGAAACAAATTTTAGTAAGGCTAATCCACCCCTCTACACTTTCCATAGCTGCTGTGTTGGGTTTCGTCCATACTTGGCTGAAGTCAGTTGCGACTTTCACCTACGTTAACAAAAGCTTTGTCCAGGGGACACACCTGAGCAGAAGTTTAAAAGCTTGATGTTCTGTAAGCCAACAAGTATTTAAGGAGTCCTTAATCCAAAGGTATTTTGGGTTGCTACTCTGAACCAAAAATATTGGATTTCTTTCTGTATTTAGTTTCATAGCTCTGTTTCTTTTGCTCTGGTCTTTCCTATTTCTTCTCCCCCAAACTGATTCTGTTGGTATCCTTTCTCTTAACACAAAAAAACATCCAACAGTATTTGAGCTGAACCTTTAAGCGTACACTGTTCAGATGCACCAAAGTAGAAAAAATAGGTTGTCTATTTGTCTATTTTGAAAAGAAACTGCAGGAAATATGAGACTCAATGGTGGGCTGTTAAAAAAAAAAAAAAAGGAATATCATGAAGATTGTTTAGACAAACGAACTTTTTTTTTTTTTAAATACATATCCCTTTTTGCTATTATTGTTTGTGAATGGCATTACCTGCAATGCATTCTGGTTTGCAAGGTACAATTTTTTGTTCTGGAAATGCAAAGACGAAGGCCAGAACCTCAGATGCTGTAAATGTTGTGACTTGATAGCACATAATAGCACTGTTCTAATAGCAAGAAAAAAATAAGCAAAATTCTGATGTACCACAATGCAAAACCAAGACTTTTACTGTTTGCAGTAAACTTGAGCATTCACTTAATGAGCAAGCTTCATCAACATACAATAGATAGGTTGTTATACAGGCTAACAGAACAAACCTCTGACTCAAGTGAAGCCTTTCAGAGCCCCAGTGCCACTTTCTGACAAAGACAGACAGGTACTGCCCAGCTTCCTGCTGGTGAATGACAGGATGTCCAAATGACAACATGGCAATTTAACTGAGCAAAATAAAGACACAACCCTCTGAATAACAATGGTTAACCACATAGAGAAACATCCAGGCTAACAAGAATTATACTTTACAAGGCTTTAGTTTAGCTGTAGTTTTTGCCAATATTGGTTCTTATTAATAACCTGATCCCTGCTACAATAGTGAACACCTTTATCAACAGTTGTGACTGAATATGCTGGTTCACCAACAAAGCTCTTTCCTGTCTTTCTCCGGCTATGAACTCTATTACTGGTACTCTAAGAAAAAAAGCTGGAGAAATACCTGCAAGATCTGCATACACAATTAGATTTCTGTTAATGAAGAATTTAAAGTTCTCTTCTACAAATACCTAGTGGCAAGCCAAGGTCATTTTAAGGCATACCTTCCTGGAAGAAGGAACATAGCCAGCAAATGTATGGAAAGAAATGAAAACTGTTCACCTATTACACAGCATCTCTCTGTTTACTTGGAGATTCAGGTTGCTGTAAGGCAGGTAGGCTTTTACAGCTCCTCCAGTTCTGCCCACACCTAAGGCTGTTAACTCACTTCAGATTGGCCCTGTGTATACAAGAAGGAATGCAGCAGGATTTCTTACTCAGAATCTAGTATCTGCCAAAGAATTTAGTTTTAATGTTTCCTGGTTATTTAGGTTTCAGCTGATTAAATAAATTACATTGATAGCCTAATATTTTAGAAACCAGTAGTAGATTTCGTACAGAATACTGTCCCTTATTCTCTACCAGATGTTCTTTCTACATTCTTGATAGGGATCCTCAAGGAAAGAAAAAAAGAGTATGCTTTCATCTTTAATTATGAGTTTATAAATGCAATTCTCTATCCTTAATCGTTTACAAACAGGCTGCTTTGGTTTCTGATCTCTGTGATCATTAAGGAAAAAAAAAAAACAAACTTGTTCAGGAGATAAAAAAATATTCCTGATATACAAACCATTTTAAAAATTAAGAACACAATTCAATCCTAGACACAAAAATAGTCTTGCTAAAGTAATGTCTTTAAGTAAATGTGATTAAAAGCTTAAAAAGAAAGACACCTTTTCTTTTTCTTTTTTTTTTTTTTTTGGGTACTATGCACAGGGAGTTCAAAGTTACTAATGAATTGTTCTTGACACTAAAGAGAAGATGAATAGTAAAATGTTCTACATGTTTTCCAAATGTTGGCTATAATAGTGCAAAACAATATGCTGTACATATTAACATTATCTTTGTGAATACCTGACAAGTGTATACTTGAAATGAAGGCAGTCTTTGCCCCAGAGTTCTTCCAATCACAAAGAAAACACAAGTTGAGACACAGAAACAAAAATTCAGACTGAAACCCTGCAGCTTGGAGAGGTAGGATACTGTTGAGCTGAGTAACACCTTTGAAGTGAGACAGTTACATTGGTATTACTTATCCTCATAGACGATTTTATATACTGATTATGCCTTCAAAGTACTTCTGCCTGGTTTTCAACAGTGGTTCTTACACAGTCATCTATGAAGCACTGCTGTTGGAATGTAAGTGACCCCAGAGATCCACCTAATTCCCAGCTACGTGAAAGAGCATGTTAGATGTGAGTTTAATAAATCCTCATTATTGTACATGGTCAACAGCCAGATATCATTTTAAGATTTACAACTGTATTTTATTTATTTATATTTAAAGTTTATTCTCCTCTTATGTGGGTGTGTATTGGTGAAGGATGTGCTGCTTAGACACAGAACAATAATTCGTTTCTGAGTTAAATAATTTCAGATTTCATATCAAGTGAGCCACTTCATTTCTGAGTTGCATTCTCCCGCAGCTCTATGAAGTTGCATGCAACAATTAGGCTGGCATTCTGTTAAGCGTTTGCAATTGATAGCCCAGGACTCCATAGATATGGCAGAATGCTTTACCAAGCATTTTCTCCATGACGTGAAGCTATGACTGTTACTTGCCAACTGAATTACTAAGCTCCTTTCTGATGTTTCAGTCAAGTAAAGAAGAATTTTAAGAATTATGCAGGCTTGTGGTTCAGCCCCAGATGACAATTAAGCACCATGCAGCCTCAGGGTGGAATGGAGGAGAGAATTGGAAAAAAAAGCATGGGTTAAGATAAAACCAGTTTAAGAGGACAGCAAAGGAAGAAGAAATAATAACAACAACATCAATATCAAAGGAATATATAAAACCAAGTGATGCACAATGTAACAATTGCTTACCACATGGTGATTGATAGCCCAACCCCGGGCAGTGATTCCCACCCCCTGACCAACTCCTGTTTTATATACTGAGCATGACATTATATGGCAGGGAATATCCTTTTTGAAACATTTGGTCAGCTGTCCTGTCCCAGCAATGCTCCCTCTCAGCTTCTTGTACACCTCACTGCTGGCAAAGCATGGGAAGCAGAAAAGTCCTTGATTTATACTAAATACTACAACTACTTAGCAACACTAAAAACATCAGTGTGTTATCAATATTATGCTCATAATAAATCCAAAACACAGGACTATACCAGCTATTATCAAGAAAATTAACTCTATCCCAGCAGAAACCAGGACAAAACTAAAAAAGGTGTCAGGGGAAAAAAAAAAAAAAAAGTTGCATTTAAACAAGAAAAGGGAAGCATAAGCTCTGAAGAGATCTTTCTCACCCTCTAAAAGAAAAATATTTCAGAACCCACAACACAATGTGGTTAAATAAGGTGGGAGCCCTCCCCCTCGTGCTTGAGAAAAATGCATGTTAAGGTTATTTCTCTTTAATGAAACAGCCTAGGATGATCCATCTTTCATCGTCAATGTATTAATGCAAGTCCCTCTACCCTAGCAACCTTGTGTAGGGTACAAGGAATGAATACTGTTTGGAAAAGTGATGAACCATGGCCAGCACTGCTGGAGTACCTGAGACTGTAGGCTCTGTCTCTTTCCTTCACCTTAAAAATGTTCTATTATTCTTGAAGAAATAAGGTGAATTTCAAGGAAGCCTGCCAGAATTTCTTCCAGATAGATCAGTCACTTTCTTTGATCTTATGGCCAGAGAAGTCCACAGATATTTTCTAGTGTGCTATATCTATGAATAAAGGTTAAAAGTGTCAAGCCATATTTCTGCACGTGCTTTGCAAGAGTTCCCAATGTTGTGTTCTAGGTCTGAAACACAGCAGGAAATTAAAGCAGAAATGCCCACCAAAATAAGATGTTGTTAAGAAATGTAATGTCTTTGTAAAAGACAAAAAAAGGTGAAACATGCACCTGTCATTTTATACTTGACAATGGCAAACCGAGAGCTCAAGGTGAGGTGAAAAGCCTCATATTGACAAAAATGTCTTCTCTTCAGCCTTTGCATTAAAATGCTTTTTGAGTTTTACTGAGCTAAACAAAATTGAGATAACTGTACGTTATTGCAATAGCATCACTCTTCTGAGAAGCTGCTGCAGTGGGAGGAGTGAACTTCAAGGCTTCTTATGCCAGAGGGCACAGCAGCAGCCAGAGGAACTCAGTGGTACTGTGGGAGAAAGGAACAGTGTACGTTGGAGAACACTGAGATGGACCTGCCTGTAGAGAATTCGTGTGCAAAGGAAGCTTCTTGGTCTGCTTGCAGGAAATCCTGGAACAGGAAGTCAGGGTACCACATGACCTTCTGTTGGGGTCAATCCCCACCCTGCACCCAAGGAGGACCTCAGCCAGTCACTCTACCCTGGCTCTCACACCTCACTTCGTTAATTTAACCCATGATTTTCAGAATCTTTACACCAAAAAATTTCTTTTAGTGTCTGCTTTTTGTACACAGGTTATAATTATTTTTACAGGGGTGTATGTATGTCCAGGTTAGCAACTATTACAAGCAAGAAAATATGTTCTGTGCTGGAAGAGAAATGGAGTGTTTTCCCTCCAGCAATAGGCTCTGCACTAACTAATCCAGGTGCCCGTCATGCTATTATATGAACACAGTTTCTAAGTAATCATATAGAAAAACTGTTAAACATAATCAAACATAATTTTAATCCTATCAGATCTTCATATAATTCTCTTTAGGATTAATCTTTTTGTTTTAAAAACATTAAACACAGTTAGTGAAAAGGCATTAATTAGCACCATTTGTTCATTTTACACAGCTCTACAATGCAGCATTTTGCAAAAATGAGATACAGTGAAGTATGTTGAAATGCACATGAATTCATATATTGAAAACATTCCTATTGCTATCAACACACTTTTAACCAGAACTCACTGAACTACTAAAACAGAAGGAGCTATCAAGAAAGAAAGTTTAGGGACACTTTACCAAGCCCCACATTTAAATTTTTGATCTTTTCCTCCCTCTGTCCCTCATATACACTTATTTATTTTTCATTCCAAAATCATGGAAACAGAAGTATCTTAGGGTAAGTCAGATAGATTTAAGAAGTACTAAGTACTTAAGAGAAAATCTGTCCCAAATCTGCAGATTCAAAAAGTTCAGGAAAAATCTGGACATCTGAATCCTCTCACAAGGGTTGTGTAATCATTATTAATATTATATATGGATTCGTTATTAAGGT
>NW_010253167.1:34745-44201 GCF_000690775.1 Eurypyga helias | reverse complement strand
TCCTGTATCATATACACGAATGGAATCTATTTCAGAACTATGGACAGTTCTGAAATCTGCCCAAGGCCTCTTTTCCACCAACATGATTTGCTATCAGCGGTATATCAACCAACACTCCTAATGCAGATACAGTATTTTCTACTCAACTACCTACTTTTCTGGTATAACTTTAAAAGAAAAAAAAAATCAAAAATGTATGGTCACAGCTATGTCAAACGGCAGAAAGTGAAAAGAGATCTCTTTGTAATAATGTGCAAAAAAAAGCCAGTAGTGCATAGACAGTTGCACTGTGTATCTGCATCAACAAAGTGGCATTTGCTGGTCTAACCTCATGACTCTACAGAACGTAGGAAACTTCACAAGGAATTAGAAGAGACCAGAATCAAGCTATGTTTAGGATATGGTAGGAGGCTTTTAGTGGGAAGTAGTTGACAAACTGAATTTTATACCTTGTCCCACTGTATTATATACAGTGTAAATTTTTTTCATATCCTGATCTTAAGTTTTCTTTTGGAAAGGAAACATTTATTTCTCATAACATGGTATATACAGAGTCATATGAGAAAAGAAAATTATAAAGCTCTGCATTGAGCATAATTAATGCACATTTAATATGGAAGTTATTACGTAGTGACAATCAATTATTAAAAATACACATTAATTTCTGTCCCTTTCCACGGGCTAATTAAATAACATCCTTTCAGAATTTGTGTTTCTATTAATGCTTCTCACTTTGAATATCAGAACCATTCTTGCAAACATGTTAACCTCTGCAGTGGTTTTCAGATGGTCATCTCCTGAGAGGTAGGAGAAGACGGATGCTAATGCGCAGTGCTCTTCTGTTGTCTCATCTTAACTTATTCTCTTGCACGCATTTATGCGTCCTGAATCATCACGTAGTGGCATTACAATTAAGAAGGACTAGGATTCCACTAAAGATAGGCTCCCATTAATTAGTTTTCTTTTTTATATGATTTCTGTGTTTGCAGAAAGCTCTAAAATATCATAGTCTTATTGGTTGCCATAGAGTTGAGAAAAAAAAAATTAGAGAAACACCATATTATTTTCATGTTGCGTGTGGCAATATTAACGGTGTACATAGAAACCATTTCTTAATATAGAATCACAAATTAAACCAGACTGACACCTCTAAGCAGTCGCAAATAATCTGAAAATATGCATTCAGTCATAGATGCATCATGATGCATTTGTGACTTATTTCAGTCACTTTCCATAAACATTCAAATGAATACATTTATCTTCACATAAATATGCATTAAAAACACCAAAAAGTGATGTGAGCAGGGATTTGGCCATGCCGCTGTATAAGTCCTTATGTTAGATGTGCTCGTGTGTATTTTCAAAGTTTTGTGTGGGTTTATGTTTCACATGATCACCGTAGAGAAAAAATAGTATGTAACTTGCTATTCAATACATTACTGAATTTCAGACAGCCCAAAGATAATTGATTTGTTTTAAAGCCAATAGAACACAAAAGAGATGGTTGAAAGTGGTAGTAGAGAAGTATTCTATTAAATTCAGTTGTAATGAAGACTTTAGATAGGCAAACTATAATTTGCAAAGTCAATTTGCATTGTGATCAGGGTACTGCAGCTAATAATTTCTAACACTGCTTCCAATAAAACCTGAATTTATTTCATCTACAAGCTTGTCTTTTTATGTCCACTATCCACATGTGTTTCAGATAGAATTATTCTATTTAAAATGGCTCAATAATGATATTTAATATATTTGTTAGAAATTAAAGACTTATATTAGCAGTTAGTATTCCTTTAATATGTCTATACTTCTATTTTCAGGTTGACAAATTTAAAATTAATAAGACAAGCATTTCCCAGCAAAAACTATTTAGCAAAAAATTTATGAGTTGTTCAGATTTATTAATCCTGTTAAATCTTTCATTAATGTAAATAATGCTGCATAATGGATGCATTTAATTTAATTCTATTTTTTTCTGCTTTTTTAAACTAAGCCAGTATCACCTAACATGAAGCTGAGAATATTTTTGTCCAATAATTACTATCAAATGAAAATCAAATAAGATGCAAGCTTAGACCTTCACACAGCAAAATATGTCAACACACTTAAATTTAAGCATGCAGTTTTTTTTTCTCTTAAAGTCATTATGGACGCTCATGTGATTAAATCTAAGCAGGCCACCAAGTGGTATCCTGGACTGGGGCCCAAAGACTTAAAGGAAAAATCAATCCTTTGAAAGCCACCAAGAAATCCAAGTAGGCAAAGTCAGGGCTTTCACTTACCGAGATTTAGGAGAACAGTCAAAAATGATTAACTGGAATCAATTTGCACACATTGTATGAACTGTATTTAGATCACACAAATTACTTCATATTAGCAAATCAATACATACATTCATTGCAAGCTCTAAGACTTATTATCCTTAGCATCTCTGAAACGACTATAAAACATTTTTATGCATTAATAATTCATATAAGGATAAAGACCTTCTCCAGGCATATAGATTAAAACAGATATTTAAATATACCTTTGATTAATATAAAAACTAAACTAGAGAGCATTTACCAATGTGTTTTTCAAACAGCCAAAGAATAACTGTGGTATTGTATTTGCAGAATCATATACTTTTACTGAGCAGTGTTGTTTACTTTTCCCCATAGCAATCCAATTCCATTGCAAACAATGATAACTATAAATAAACAAGGTAAGCAATATTTGTTTATTTGGAAATAACCACCTGATCTACATAAAATATTTTTAAACAAAAATACCTCTTGGATTAAACTGGCAACAATACCCGACATAAAAATCCATCCGAATGGGGTGTGTAATATGGTGATGAGTTGGCTGGAATGAGAATTGGGAAATACAGGTTCTAAACTGGGTGTTGTCAGTGAGAATATGGACATTAGTAATGAAATAGGTAGATGCAAACTCATTCTGTTTGCTGGCAGAATCATCCCCAGCTGTGAGATTGTATTACCAGAGAGCTCAGCTAACAAGCCCACTGAGAGCTAAAGGAGATTCCTGCAAGTTCAGGTCTCTGCTTACATGGTTACTCAGCTTTCAGACAAGACCTCTCATCTTCTAAGTGGATTGGTTCTCAGTCTTGGGCCAGTCACTTCATCTTTTTGTTTCCCCTCCCACTTCCCATATCTTTCCCACTCAGAGTAAAAGCTCTGCAGAGCAATGCAGGCATGATCTCAGTTGGGACTTCTAGATGCTTCTGTAATATGAACACTAGCAATAAATCAAGAGAGGATAATGGAACTGTCAACTGAGTCCTAAGTGTAGCAGCAGAGCTGTAATGTACTGTGCTATACCCTACATGTAACACTATTCTTCACGAAGGTCTTTGCACAGCATGGTTTATTCCACTACAATAATAAATGTATTCATGATGCATCTCCAAGTATTACCCAGCTCTAAAAATGAATCACAGTAATGTTACCTTCACTTCTCTCCAACAAGAAGATAATACTTTTTGGACGTGATGCCATTCTGTATACTTTTTGACAAACTGGAAATACTTTAATGAAGTGGTAAGACTGTACCTGGAGCACATGATTCATCTTAAGGCAGTAGTATATATAAAGAAAAAGCTGGAATAAGTGAGGCAATTCAATTTATATCTGTTTAGCTCTGCTTGTTTATACTGTTATTCTTAACTGTTCTGGATTCCAGCAGGTATTTCCTTTGCAGCTCCTCCCATTCACAGTGATCAATAGTTTTAAGACGTTCATGAGATGCTACAAGATATGCAGGAAATGTCAGCAAGTGTATCACCAAGACACAGACAAATCAGATAGCAAACAATGTATAATTTTTAATTCTCCATTAAGGCAATTGTGCTTTTTTAAAATATGAGATATTGTCACTGATCCTCTATAATTTATCTCATGAACTAGTAAACACAGTTACTGGTAATCCCATGAACGTAATTGTAAAAAGCACAAGCAAATTGTTGGCATTTTCTATTCATGCTGTTCTTTATTACTGGATGCTGGCTCAGCCCACACTACTCTTCATTCTATTTCAACAGGTTTGGCTGATATAATGTTTCTTGATTTTGTAAATCTATCTAAGTAACAAATGTTTTCCTAAAACCTCAATAAATTATGCCATGTACCTGTTTCACTGTTATCTACTAATTTAGTAATGTTCAAACAAAACATATTTATCAGTCTCTGTGTCCTCTTTATCAATTGATGCCAGCAGACCTCTTGGTGAATTACATGTTTTGTGTCTGAATATCCTGTAGCTTTGCCAGTATTTTCTATATCTTCCCAAGAAAATTTAGTGCAATACCTTAGTTCCCACTACTCTACAAAAATAATTTTTCTCTCCCCTACTACTGATCACATCTATTAGTCCTCTTGGCAGAAGACCTTCCTTTTTCTATTGCTAATAATTTTTGAATCCTAATATATGATTCTTCTGAGCCTGATTCTTTGTCAGCTTTTGATCGTCCTAATTGCCTTATTATCATCTGCTCTCATACAGTGATAAAGTCTTTTAATGTTTCATGTGCTAGGAATAAAAGGGAAAAAACGTGAGCAAAATTTCTCTTTGTTCCTAGAATATTACCACCTCCACAGTTCATAATCATTAGGGTGAAGAATTCATTTTGGCCCTCTGTTATGTCAAAGTTTCATCCTTTCAGTGGCCCCGCTGTCTCTTTGCTATTTCGTTCGCTTCAGCAGCAGAATGAATTGATCATTGCTGCTCCTTTTGCCACCTACTATTTCATATGCTACTTTAACATACCAGAATAATGATTTGTACTCACTACTTTAATTTTTCCATGAACTGTATGTCTCCTGCAATTTTTTAAATATAGCTTCTTGCACCTATGTATAATAAAAAGAAAGCGTATCTTCGTTACACCTGCCCAGGGCCTGAACTGTATAATCTCAGTTTTAACGTCCTTTTCTTCATTACAATAACATGCTTTACAAAGTGGGGATTTAAAAACATGGTGGAAAATCTGCAGAGTTACCCACCGTTTTGAGTTCTGTCCTTTGAGAAGTTAGAAATGGCTCCAAATAATACCGTTTCTCTCAGCCTCCAAGATATGCTGCCTTTGAGTTTCAGAATTATCTACCACAACCTTACACCAAGTACTACCAAAATCCTGATTAAAAAACTTTCCAGATTATGTTCCGGTCATTTTGTACCCAGTAAATTCAAAAGCAAATAATACAATCTTGAAAAATGAGGAGGTTTTTTTAATCAACCAAAACTACTCCCCAGGTCCACATTGGAATTAATGTAAAAAATAAATTTAAAAAAAAAAAAAAGGCAAAATCAGAAGCACAGAAAGAAAGAGTTCTGCCCAGGTATGATCCAAATCCATCCATCCCCAGGAGATTATCCCAACCATAAATTAGAGAAATAGTCTGCCCATTTTCCAGTGAATATTTGTTTAGAATAACTAACTCCAACAGTATGAGGAAGAACAAGATAACAGCACTGGCTTTACAGTACTGCAGCAAGAGAGTTCACTGCTTGGCAGGAAAACGGGCTCCAGTTATCCTTTTTGTGTGCAGTCTAGAGCACAACTTAGAAGAAAATCTGGATTGTTCTTCCTCACTGCTGTCAGAGTCTTAAAAATCTGAGGAAGGGACAGGTCTTTCATATCCTAAGATATGGAATCTCCTGGATATGAGCCTCTGTCACCCCTTTGTCAGGCTCCAATTTTAGATATGGTCCTACTGTATAGAAGTCAATATGCCATTTGGAAAAGAGAGACACAAATACTACATGGTCTGGTGGCTACAGCAGCTACCTAGAAGATGTGCATTCAAGTATCTGTTTCAGAAAAAATCGCAAGAAGGAATGATTTGAAAACTTTTCTTCCATATTTCTGGTGTAGTGATTGCCTTAGAGAATTATCAAGCTATTGAGTACATTGCTATAACAAGGTTATGATTTACTGGGGGAAAGGAAAAGTGGGAGGGGTAGGACTTCCACATGCTCATACAGGAAATGGAACAGATGTGAATTTTAAAATTGTTTGTCATATGGATAAAATATTTTCTTCTCAACACCCTCTAGTTATCAATAGTTAACTATACTAACAAGGTCTACTTCCAACACAGCTAAACTTGCATCTTTTCTTATAAACAAAATTGATGTACATGCTTAAAACCAAGATTTTTTGTTTAATTGCTACTGATTGTTCAGTCATATAATCATACCCAGCCTGAGAATTATACAGCATTTTGAAATTTTGCCATTATTGCATTCCTTTTTTTAGTTCTTTTTGTCTCATTGTATGAAAGAAACAGTTTTTCTTAAATTTGTCTAGGTGCCTATTTGGTTTAAAAGCTATAAATTGAACCTCTTGTATTCAAAACCAGCGTCTTCTATTTACTCCATAATGTAAACAGGACAAGAGGAAACAGTCTCAATTTGTGCCACGGGACGTTTAGATTGAATATTAGAAAAAAGTTTCTTCACTGAAAGGGTGTCAAGCACTGGAACAGGCTCCCCTGGGAAGTGGTTGAGTCACAATCCCTGGAGATATTTATAAGATGTGTAGATGTGGCACTTAGGGACATGGTTTAGTCATGGACTTGGCAGTGTTATGTTTATGGCTGGACATGATCTTAAAGGTCTTTTCCAACCTAAATGATTCTACAAACAGTCACTGAAATGCAAAACACTCATTAGAGGGCTGTCTGTTACAAAATATATTTCTACAGCTACTCTTATTTACATTGCAGCAAACTGTGGCTATTTGCTTGCAATTATGAACAAAGTATTCCTTCATCAATGAGAAATTATTTGAGATAATAATTATGCCATCCAATGCCTCCAACACTAGCCTCCGAAATGCCATTGCTACACAACTTCATGTGATTGACTTAGCTAATTGCTGCTGATCCAATGTGAATGGGCTATCCATTCTGAAACCATTCAAAAAAGGTTGCATGCTCTTTTCCCTCATTTTTCTACCCTGAAAATTTTACAGTTCACAGCCCTGATTCTCAAGAGACGTACAACTCACATTCAAAGAGAATCCTCAAAAGTAGAATTTGTGACCCAACAGGACATTTGATATGATGAACTGAATCAGGATACAGAATTCCATCACCTTTGCATCTGCAAGCACATCAACTTTAGTGACAACTTCCCCATACGTCCAGAATTACACTCTGGGTTAGACTGCTACCAAGAGTGGGTTTCAAGGGGAGAACCCACATACAACACAGCCTCGCATGCCAGCCTCTGGCATGATCTAGTAGACCAGATGTCTACTTGATAAAGTGAACCCTTGCACTAAATTACAACCGTCAAGAAGCATTCCAAGCAGGTACTTACCAAGGTGGAAAACTAAGCCAGGAGCTATTCAGAAACACTGATTCCTATGGATGGCATATAGTACAAATCTAGTGGACACAACCTTGAGCAATAAAGAATGAATAAGGAATAAATTTTATTGCCATGGTTTAAGAAAGAAAAGTTGTGGCTTTAAAGCATGCAGCCTATCCTTTTTGCTGCATGTTTTTTTGTTCTTGGTTACCTAGTGTGTTTTAGTGAAAGTATCATGTAATAGAGATGCAGGATTGTGCTTGCTTTACAATGTTGATATGATAGTCTGACTACTAAAAACATTCAGGGTGTTGGAGGGGATTTTTTAGCAGACACTGCAAATGATTTTATGAGCTACACACACAAAACCACAGATTAGTAGCAAAAAGGTTAAATATTAGAAAGTGTTCAGCAGAGCGTGTACTGGTTTTAGTTGGGATAGAGATAATTTTCTTCACCATAGCTAGTATGAGGCTACGTTTTCAATCTGTGTGAGGCTGTTTTGGATCTTGGCTGACAAGGATATTGCTAACACTGAAGTTTTTCGTTGCTGTTAACAAATGTTTATATCAACCCAAGGACTTTTTCACAACACAAGCTGTGTTCCCAGCTTCTTCGTTACAATAAGCTGGGAGAGGACAGAGCCAGGAAAGCTGACCCAGCCTAACCAAAGGGACATTTCATGCTGTAAAACACCAAGCTTGGAATATAAGTTGGGTGTTGGCCAGGGACCATGTTGGCTTTCTCCTTCACTCTTGCTCTCTTTGGCTCTAGCTCTCACCACTCCAGACCTCACCACCCAGTCAGTGGGTAGTGAGTAGTTGTATCATTTGTTTTATATTCAATTATTTTTATTTCATATTAGTATTAGTTGTGGTAGTATTATTTTCACTACATATTATTAGTATTATCAATATTGTGAGTATTATTGATATTGTTTTTATTAGTAGTGTCAATATTTTATTCATTTATATTCAATTATTAAATTGTTCTTATGTCAACCATGAGTTTCCTTGTCTTTTCCTCTGATTCTACTCTTCCACTGGAGAAGGGGTCAGGTGAGTGAGAGGCTGTGTGGTACTTAGTTGTTGGCTGGGATTAAACCACGACAGAGGGTAAGAGAAAAAATATTTTCAAATTTGTCACATTGCAATGATGAAAAGAAATCTTTGATGATAAAATCCAAAAGAAAGTGAATGCAAATGAAGACATGTATAAACACAAGTCTAAACAAAAAATATTGCATTGTTCTCACTAAAATTGTTTTGGAGGTCCATTTAATTAAATAGTACAGACCCATGTGAACACTCTTACACTGTTCTGCAACAGGTTTCTTGTGATTTAGCTTAAGTCAGTAAGAAATCTACCCAAGGTAAATCAATATAAGCCTTTTGTAAAACAATTTAAGAGTAGCTATATGAGGGCTTCAGGATTGTAACTAAATTGATTTATTTAAATGTGAGTTCAATTAAAGGGGTGCAGCTTTTATATGTGGACAAGGCCTAAAGGTGTGACATATTGTCTTGTCTGCACTGACTCCATACCTACTTTTAATGTTTATTAGTTTTTTAATCTTGTTAATGTTATGGCCTTCTTCCGAAAGGGCAAATGCCAACCTTATTGATACATACTGTGATCTATTCCTTGCTTCAGAAACTATTACCTGTTGGTAATCACTTAAATGCTTCCCATAAACAACCCCAAATCAACTTTACTGATTAAGATGGCAACAAAACTGCTTAGTCCCATTAACTATTAGGATAACAAGTAGCATGTTACTCAAGGAATGTATTTCTTCAAGGCTGCAAGTAGAAAATAAATAGTCTGACTATTATTAGCAGGCCTACTGACAGCTTTGACTACCACTAGTCACGATGAGGTGATCACTGATGTGAACAAACAGGGCTGAGATGGGATTACAAACAGAAGCTATTCACTCTTACAGAGAATCACACCTGTTGGGTTCTGCAGGACACAGCATCAAAATTAACATGTAAATTATACTGGTTTAAGATGCTGGGGTATAATCAGAATGGTGGTGGACCTCAGGTGGTACAAACAATTTTGTCCCAGAATGCAGCAATGTGTAATAGGCTGCTTAGTACATCAAATTACACTTTCTATTAGTATTCAGCAACC
>NW_010253167.1:0-34734 GCF_000690775.1 Eurypyga helias | reverse complement strand
TGTGTAAGAGAAGCATAATGTTCTTCTGGCACCAAAGATTCTGGATTCTAACCCACAGACATAATTATCTCTGATTTTTCTTCCTGGATTTTTCTCTAGCTGACTGATTCCCAACACAAAGGGGAATCACCCTTTTGTAATGTCACAAGATGTGAGGTACTGCTCTAAATGTTTAAAAACTAACAGCCTCTTCAAAGAAAGCTTAGCTGCTACTGGATTTGTGGCAAGCTTCCTGCCCTCAGTTCTCAGGAATATGTGGAGGGGTTTAGGATTTACACTAAAAGTAATAGAAAATCAGAATTACTTGGAAAGAGTCTTTTACTTTGTCCATTTAAAAAGACAGACATTGATTATGAAACTGTGACCTTTGAAACTCCCAGACCTCAAATCTGTGGAATTGTCTGTAACAAATTTAACCAAAACGAACTGAACACTACCAGACACATTTGCTTGAAATGAAAGGGCAGTGTCTTGCCATACAAACAGATTTATTGGAAGACTGCTATTCCATTTCCAGGTACATCATCATTATCATCACATTATTCTATGCAACAGCATAACACAGAATAATGCATAAGAATACACATTTTTCTAAGACTAGGTTAAATTCAGAGGATAAATATAAGGATATATTTCTAGAACGGCAGCTGTGCTTTTTTAAGAAAACTCAAATGTTCCTCTATTACGTTGTTAATAATAGATATCAATGGAGCCAGTTATGCAGCCTGGGTGGGGTGGGAAATAAAAAAAATAATATAATTAATCCATAGATATGTTATATATTGTAAATTAACAGGTATCACCATATTTTAAGGAATATATTCTAAGTAATAACCATTTATACAGTACTGTAAATGTATGCAATACATTACAAAAATCTAAAGACATGTTCCTTTGTCTGGATTGCTTACAAGCTACCAGTTATAAATATTCTAATCAGGCTTTTATACCTCTCCTGTCAGTGTGGTACCAGAGTGCCTTTCTATTAGTGCATTAAGCTACATGACTAGCATTTTTCTGTCTTCCTGTCCCCAGGTAAAAAATCACATGTATTTAAAAATAATTAATATTTTATTTTTTATCTATGATGTGCATGCACTTTCACTAGCAAATGCAGACAGAACAATATATATCTTGCTTTACTGTGTTGAATTTAAAGTACTAGAGAAGACTGTTGTATTAAAATAAGTATATTTATATGCTGATCTGGTGGAGAACAACAGCTAGAAATGTCTTGAGGAATATGTTTTATACTCTTAGAAGCAAATATTTTCGTTTTCCAGAATCCAGAGTAACCACTGATAATCATTTTAGATGGATTTTCAGATATGCGCAGTATTTGCCTAACTTTGCTTCAACTGGAAGTTTTACCACGTAGTGTAAGGGGAGCAGAGTTGGGCCACTGCTTAGGGCATCTGCAAACTCCAGGCTCTGAAGACTCTCAGTGTGAGAGCCTGAGCACACTGGAGAGCTCAGGAATCCCTAGCTGGCTGCTCAGGGACCTAATTAATCTGCCCCAGTTCACTTCCAATCTGATATAGTTCTTTGTTTGCCTCCATATGTATGAATTGCAAACTTTCTTCCTGCTACATCAGCTGTAGTCACCCATAAAAGTTTGCTGTTTCTCATAGACAGTTAACTTCACGACAGTAATCCTTATCACCTTCCAGCTTACAATAGGATGGAAAACAGAAAATTTCAAACACTAAAATACTACACTGAAATTGTCAGTTTTAGAGAAGAGCAAATTTACATTACCTCCCACACAAGGTTATACCAGAACAATATCTGTGACTTAGATATTCTGTCTGTATTATATTGTGCTATTTTGTGTATTGCACTGACTCTTCATGCCACTACTTTTTTAATATAATCCATTACTTCCCCTTTCATTTCCAAGACACAACCATCCAGCGATTTTAAAACTCACTCAGTTGTAGAATGTATATTTTAATCAGGTTTAACAGGAAAATTATGATACACCAAAAGGCTTTTTCTACTGGGAAAATGACATAAAGGACATTTTACTCAAGATGCTACTAACTTAAATCTGGAACAAATCTGTACAACTATTTTGACATTGCAAGGAAAGCATGGAAATGCATATTCAGTTTTGAAAAATATAGAAGTCAGATCAGTTTTCAAAACAATAGGTCCTTCCACCTATTCTATTCAGTACGCTCCTGGCATTTGCTCTTGAACAGGCTCCCAAGAACAGACTATCCAAACTCAGAGGCCAAGGAGACATTATACTATCATATAGGAAAAAAACTTCTACTTGGCTATCCTATCCAGATTTCAATAAACAGTAAATACAAAATTTATTTCTGCTTAATGTCTTATGTAGAGATGTGCTTTTTCTCTTTAAAAAAAAAAAAAAGCTAAAATAGTGCTCTATAGCAAAGTATCACAAATATGCAGAAGAAAGACGTGAAGGGCTCCATTAACAAGAAAGTTTTTAGAGAGCGGTCTGAATTATGCAGCAGCCTGAAGTTCAGAGTGCATTACTACACCAGCGTACAGCTCATAGCCCCATCCTGAAAACCCAGAAGTCTTTGCAAAACAATCTCCCCTGAAGTTAACTTCACTAATTTTTGTTTCTGTAGTCTAAAATGCCAGAGTTTCGAACCACATTCCTCCTCCACATACCAAGACCCATTCACAGAATTATATTTTTCATATGCACTATCAAGAAGTGTGTCATTATCATTCAAATAGTTTTATTGTTACAGTACTACCATGATTAGCATCTGCAGAGAACGTCTAAGCTTGGAAAGATTGATGAGACAAATTATCTTATGGCAGTGTATTTTCAATTCCCCCTGTATTTATACAGACATAAGGTCATGTCCTCGTCTCTTCCTTTACCTCACTCTGCCCCACACCATCTTCTAAGCACCCCTGTGACTTTTCCACTGCCAAACAGATAGCACATGTAGTGGCTAGAAAGTTATTTTCAAGCTGACTGACCTGCTGTCTGTGACTAAACAGAGTATGTAACAGCTGAGTTGTTCTTGCTTTTTCCTCAGAGCACAGGGAGGACAAAGAGTTTTCTCTCTTCTGCCCAGCTTTAGGTTGTCATAAAACTTGCAACTTCTCCTACTTTCCTTCAAGTTTAGATGAAGCTGATTCAAAAGCTACTGGAGAGGGATTGTCAGAGAAGCAGATAAGCAATGAGACAGCTTTCACCTCTGCCCTCCAAAACAAAGAAAAATTGGGACTGTTGAAAAGTTCACCAGCATGTAAAGGCAGCAATCATGTAACACCTTTCTAGCCAAGGAAACCAGAAAAATTTCAGTTATTCTTAATGAGGCCAGAATTTTGTCAGAGTAACGTACGTATACTCAGAATTATCTCTGTGTCAAAGATCAGAGATCACCCAGTCCTTTCATTTTCCCAGTACTTAAAAGTGCAAGTATGTAACAGCATAGAACTAGGACAGCACACTCTTCAGTGTTAAACTATTATATTTTCAAACCAGCTATACTTGTGAGTTTTAAATCTGCATGCGTAAAATATAGATCTCATTCTGTCAGGACATCTATTCTTGATTATCAAGAAATCAAGAAGTGAAAGGGCACATCCAAACACAGTTGTCTGTTTTATTTCTAATCTCAGAGATGGATCTAAGTCTAAACATGTCCTATTTATATACTCAACTGAGCCAGCCATCATATGAAAATAATCATGTCTAATACCAAGTTTAGGTCCAGCTCTTGACATGGTGGTTAAGAGGGATGACCTAGGATATAGGCACAGCCAAGCTCAGCTGGGGGTTTTCTGCAAATTTCTCGTGTGACTGAAGGTAAATCACTGCGGCACAGGATCACCAAGATATTTACATATGTAAACAGTTCACCCAAGTAAGCTTGGGAGATAAACAGTATTTGAATAAAAGTACACTCTAATTGTATTTGTTGATCCAGCCTTTAAACACTTTATGCCTCCCTAAAATGTAGAAAGTACTGTTTGCTTGCCATGCAGATGTTTTGAGATGAAAAACAGACTCAGAAGATCTATGTATGCAAAGCACAATCATATTGTAGCAAAATCATCAGCCAGTAATTAACTCCTGAAGTGCATGTTTTAGGATGCTTGTAGGATACAAAGATCATCTAACCAGGTTAATATCCCTCGACCTGATCAAAATCCTGGTGAAGAAAAAGAACATTTTTAACAGACTTGAAGTAAATTTGAATCTGACTGATCCTCAGCTGGCTAGTTAACTGTGTGTACTTCTCCAGTCCTGCTGCTTTAACAGGGGTTTACAGATCAACTTTGAATTGAATGCGCAGCAGTACCACACCTGCTGAAACGCCTCGAGCCCCAGACCTCCTTAGTGTGAGCTGCAGGGCCTGTCCAAGTGGATGCTTAGGACCAATGCCCTGCAAGTTTGTGCTTATCACTCTAGCTGGTATTCAGGCAACTGCCTGTAAAACATTATTCATCATCTTACATTTGACAGATTACTGTCAAAGACATGTAGGAAATAATGTCTTACAGAATCCACAGTATGTAATGTTCTAGATACATATAAACCAATTTTAAAATATAACAGCCCAATATTGTTCAATTGTTTTCATAATTAAATATTACTTACTTTCATATTATTACAATGCTCAGTTAAAAGACATCTGTGCAAATACTTCAACCATACAACATGAGTAAATTAAATTGATATTTGGCTAAAGAGAAGTTTTCATTCCGAAGTTATATTAAATCGCGTGGCAAATTAGGATGTATTGCAGAAAATAAGTGGTCATAGAAAGGTATGAAGACAATACTGGTCTAACTAACTAACCAGATAAATCCAAGACAGTAACAGCAGCAATGAGAACAAACAAAACAAAACAAAAATTCTTCAATGGCTACAATAAGATTCTTCTGCTAATCAGTTTGGTGATTAAATTACTACAATACTCAAAATATTTTCTCTGTTTTGTCAATATAGTCTAAATGACAATACAAAAATACATAAGAAATTTAAAAATCCACATTAAAAAGGAATCTCACAGACTCTTATTCAATAAACAGTTTCTATTACACTTTCACACACAGTCAATTATTTAAAGCATGTTTGGACTGCAATACTTCTATTTCAAAAGATAAGGCAGATTTTTCAACCTCACTTCTATTCATTAGTGTATTTTTGGAATTAGACTCCAAAAGCTGTAATAATTAAAACCATATGTAGAGCAGAAATGCCTCATTTTTTATGTTATATTACTTCTTCGGCATTATTATAAGCTCAGCCTGCCTGATGTGAGTCTAATTTTCTACTCAATCTTAGGTTGAGTCCCACTGGGAAAGTGAGATATTGTGATTATTAAGAAAAGCAGACAAAAAAGAGATCAAAGACTCCCTGCTAATGAGTAGAAAAGAAAGAGATGTGCCAATCTGCAGTGTAGTACCTCTAAACTGAACTGTCAAACTATAAACAACAACAGGAAATTAACAATTCTTCATTACAGAGAGACATTTTTAGATGTTCATAGACAATAAGTGCAGAATGAACAAAAAGACTGGTAAACACAGAAAACACCAAAACATTAATATACAAATTGGAATTTATAATATTTGACTACTTCCCTTACAGCCTTTGACAGAACAAATACAATACACACATCTGGTACATTCATTAAACATTTGAAAATATGGAGGAATAGTGAAGGTCTAGTAAGATGTGGTGAAGCACTGGAACAGGTTGCCCAGAGGAGCTGTGGATGCCCCATCCCTGGATGTCTTCAAGTCCAGGCTGGATGAGGCTCTGAGCAACCTGGTCTAGTGGAAGGTGTCCCTGCTCATGGCAGGGGGGTTGGAACTAGGTGATCTTTAACGTCCCTTCCAACCCAAACCACTCTATGATAAGATACTGCTAGTTTTATTAATTTTATATCTATTTATTTTAGCTGATTAAATTAAGGAACAGAATTCAGCTTCACTGAGAAGGATTGCAGTTTTGCTGTGGAGTAGTATCCAACAACAAAGGCATTGAACTGATCAAAAAAATCAGCAATTTTGCAGAAAAACATATTTGGCAATGATAGTTCTCCAAAATTGTTTGATGTACTCATGGGGGATTTTAACCTCCAGAAGCTCTCAATTACACACCCTGTAGTCCTAGAATCCTAATTCCATATAATCTAGGAAAAGCCCTTATTCTAAAGAAAAATGAAGGTTTTATACAATGCAAATTATTTTAAGACTGATACTACAGCATCAGGTAAAATATTTCTTTGTGCAATATTGCTGAACAGAGACCATCCTCTCATCAGGAGGTCTCATCACACTTTACAAAGAAGGGAAGTCTTTAGATGGAGAAAATGAGGGAAAAAAATAAAATAGATTGCCTAAAATTATCCAGTATATTAATACCACAGAGGCACTAGTAGTAATAATTTTTTAAATTCACATTTCTACAAAGAAATATTTATATTGATGCTACTTGAGAGAATTACCAGAAAGATTGGTGGAACTGTAGACCTACCTACATATATTAGGTGGCTGCAAAATATCCTTACATTATTTCTGAGAACCTGGAAGAGCATTCTGACCTTACCTTACACAAATACAGAATTATCTGCAATTCAATGAGAAAAAACAATAACAATTCTTCCCTCTGAAAACTGATGGTAGTATAGAGTGACAAGATCTGCTCATGTAAAATTAGTCAGTGCAATTGCACCACAGTCTTCCACTGCCTCTTATGACGCAAACTTGAGTCTTAGCACTAGAAGAATAGAAACAAGAATATCCATGTTTAATACTACTAACACCAGACTGTAAGATAAAAGGAAATAAAGCTTTGTGGTTACCTAGAATTAGTATTCCAGAAATAACGGAACCTACAAACACCTACCGAGTTAAAAGTAGGATGCTCTACTCCCACTCAGTGTTCCTGTTTAAGCCCGTCAGGACTATACAAGTCATATTGTCCATCAGAAAGTAGAAGCCAATCATTTCACCTTCATGCTTCATGAAGCCTGTCATGCTATGAGCATTCACCATGCCTTTCTTCCCTATCCAAATGTGGGCTTATCACACCCTGTTTACCAACCAACTGCGTTGCTCTGAATTGCAGTGGCCTAACCTTTTTCTGTTCAGATCTCTCAGTCTTTAGATCATCAGTAAACTGTGTCACTAGTGATGTTTATTCCAGGCCACTGACAAGCCCTTAAACGCTGTGTGGCCATCCATGATTAAGACCACGAGGCCTGTGCCTGCTTGATGATTACTCATCACTCGTTAAGCCCATCTTCATTCATGTGGTGTGTACTGGGATGATTCTGTATTGTTCTAGCTGCCTAATCAAAATTCTTGGCCCTCCCAAGTCCCCCTTTGCCATAAAAAAGCTTCCCTACATCAACAGCTCTCTTATATCTATCAACTCAAACTATAATCTCATAAAAAGGATGTCATATCAGCTTTACAATATCTGTGTTCAGCAACTCTAACAATTATTATTACCCTTATGTCATTCTTTATAATTGAGTCCTGTACCAGCCATGCCATTATTTTGCCTAAAATGAATGTCAGTCTGACAGGCCCATAATTACCATTGTAACCTCTTTCACCCCTTCAAAATATTGGCTCAACAATAGATTTCTTCTCATCTTCTGGAATTTTTCTGTTCCAATCTTATTGAAAAGCAACTGCAATGGCACACTGAGCTCCCCAGATAGTTTTTCTATAATATTTGGACACCTACTCAAAAGAAATGCTCATTTTTTAAAATGATCCAAGGTTAGCAGCCTGTGCCTATTTGCATCCTCATTAATTGTTGACACAAGGTATTTCAGCTTCAGCATTATCATATGGCTATCCCCCTGCTTCCTTTCCACAGAGAACCAGAAAGAGCATTCTGGATCACCACTAACTGAATTTTACACATTAATCTGTAACAAACCCCACTTGGGAAAGGCAACAAGTGAGACAATATGGGAGAAATGGATGGAACTCCTGCTCAGGGAATAAAAATGGTTGCAAGGAGAGCACATCAGTCTTGGAGAACCCAGAAAAGTCAAATGACTTTGCTTCCTAGGGTTAGGACTGCTAAGGAACCCTAGGTATCTGAAAAGCTAGCAGCAATTTTGCAGCTTATGGAGAAAAGTCTGTAGACACAAATTAAAATCTGTTCAAATGGATCCTTACAAATCCAGAATCTTCAAGTATTTTTTTTTCTCTTCTAATCTGTAATTATTTACCACCTTACAACTCCTTTGCTGCTCCTAACCCCTACCTACTTCTGCTTCAACAATTACCCTGGCAGCACTCTCTTCTGTGCCTCCTCAACCCACTCAGATGAGATCACTGAATACTCTCTAGCTGAGAAACTAGTTATCTCAGCTAAAAAAGGTGGACAGGTTAGCACAGAATTCAGAAAAGTAGTTGGTTAAATATGTAACAGAAATGTTTATTGACTACCTCTGTTTTTCCTGCATTATTACATACATTTATGCCTTTTCTACGTAGTAACATGTTATTACCATCATTAGGATTTTTCCTCTTTAAAAAACTTTTTAAAGTTTTTAATACCAATGGCCATACACTTCTTCTTGTGACCTTCTGCTTCCTTTACAAATGTCTTCAATTCCTAACTTCTCATTTATATTCATTTATTCATTGCTATCAACTTCCCTTTTTTTCCATTTGTTTCATTATATATTATCTGTAAGCCAGCATAGTTTTTAACTGTTGGAAATTTTTCATTAAAAAATGCGAGTGAACTGACCCTGAAACATTTTATTCAAGACATCCCTAGTTTGATAAAACTTTTGCCAAAACCAGCAGAGGCCTCAAAAAAACTCAGATGGGATCTCTTGGGACTGCCACAGGACCATGCACCCTCCCCAGGTTCCTGGGTCTGAGGAAGATATGCCACATGCAATGGCAAAGCCCCAAAGTTTCTGGTTACCAAAATGAAAAAACAAACACAAGACAAAAAGGGGAAAAACAAACAAACCCACCCAAAACAAGCCACACCACATTTTAAATTTTCAATGCTTAAAAATAAAAGGAATGTAACATCTCACACCCTTTCAAAACAGAGACTTCTGAGAAGGGACTACAAAAATACAAACTCACAGAACAAGAAGTCTAGGTCTTAGTATATGCTTGCCTACATTGCCAGTGCTTGATTAGTTAACTCAATCAATTATAACCGTTTATATTTTTAAAGCTGTTCATCTAACTCACTGAACGTCTCAGGAAGTTATGGGTACCTCTCTGGGTGAGAGTGACTGACAGGTGCTGTGCAGGCACGTGTGTAGTGAATGTCACAGACAACACGGAGGCCTCCTCAGAGAATGCCACTGGGAGAGACAGCTTGTCTTCTGGCAGTTTGTAAATAGAAATCCGGTGGGAGTCACATGGATTTGAGTTACCAGTCACTTTATTCCTGCCTGCTCTCTACGGCAATCAGGAGAATAAACAAGTACATTTCATCACAGCATTTCCATCCACAGTGGAAGACAATGTCTATTCAGAACAGACTGTTACAAAGGATAATCTCTCTTTTGTTTTATCAACATCCCAATCGTGTCATTGTGACTGCAGTTATGGCCAAATAGTTATCACAGACCTAGATTTCCACAAAAAACATTTTTATGCTGTGTCTATTCTCTCCTCTTACAAACAGAGCACACACGCCATGCACAAATGGTGGCTAGGATCTTGAAAGGAAAGTCCTTTAGAGAAGCAATAATGTGAGCATGACTTCTAGTGCT
The DNA here is from genome assembly GCF_000690775.1 of Eurypyga helias. Taxonomy (NCBI): domain Eukaryota; kingdom Metazoa; phylum Chordata; class Aves; order Eurypygiformes; family Eurypygidae; genus Eurypyga; species Eurypyga helias. The sequence goes on along the minus strand of NW_010253167.1, from coordinate 25,009 downwards.
TATTTCACTCAGTGACACCTGAACACGGAGCAGATAGATTGTTCGCCAATAGCTCCTTCATGTGTCAATGCCAGGAGCATGCTTTCAATATAAATTGTTCCTATTCAGAATAGTGAACTCCATTGTATATTTGTTATGATCCTTTTTGTTTTCTTTTTTTTTTTTGTTCTTTTTTGTTTCCCTTACTGCACCTTTTTATCAAGAGAATAGGAGAGCAGCGATGAGCAGCAATGCCTAGAGTTTTATCCAGTGAAACGTGGATACCAGGGAAGCCTTGGAACGCATACACAGTTGTTTTTTGGTCTGCGTCTCCCGAAGACAGCTGACAGGCATGACAGAATTGTATTCTCCAAGGCTATATTCAGGAACTGGCACCTGACACAACAATACCTACCCTTTATTCAGGAACTGGCACCTGACACAATACCTACCCTCTCAGAGAAGTGTCTGCGCATCCGTGAATGGCGAAGAGGCAAAGCGCCGGCAGGTGGCACTCAGAAACACGCACTGATGCGTGGGCGAGAGGAGCACCGTCTTGTGCGCTACACATGGCAGCTCTTTCTCAGTGTCTTGTCTACATAACTGAACAGAAAAAAACAAGAAAAATAAATTCCCATTGAGCAGACAGTCTGGTTTTAACCAAATTTCAGAAAAACGTCTATGAACTCTTAGTCCCAGGTGAAATTCTGAGACTGTGTCAATGACATCTCAAGAGTCACATTCACACCACCTGACCAGGAATATTCACATACTCTGTTCCACTTCTCTTTACACAGCGTGATTTGCCTCTGCAAAGGAGATTTCCACGTGTGATTCCATTTCTCAGGAGGGAACAGATGGTACCACTCTTCTGCAACAGGAGCCTGCTGGTATGGCATTGGTATCTTCTTCCACTGCCTTCAGGAGTTCAGTGGTGAAGTATCCGAACATCTGCAGGCAGTTGTCTCTACCTATTCACTGAAGACACAGCTAGTTGTGCTGGGGTTTATTTTAGTAAACAACACTGGTTTATAATATTTTTGCTCCTTTTTTCTCCCCTTTTCTTTTAATATGTAGCCTTTTGCTCAAATCAGCATGTCTCCAAGCCAGAACTAAAGCTATCATCTTGCACTGGTAGACATTTAGCTCTGCTTTATTAATGACTGAACTTGCTTCAGTTTGTGAAAAGGCATCACTAATGGTCACCAGCCTCCTCCGTCAATAAATAACAAGGAGTCAGTGCTGCCTGTCATCCCTTGAAAGACACTGAATACAAGTCTGCCACTTTAAGCACAGCTCTCATTATTTATTCTCTTTCTTCTACACAGCCCGTTATCAAAATAGACTTCCTTTCATATTTCAGTTTTTAAAGTTTAAAACTCGACATTTACAGGTTGGGGTGGAGGGGGTTTTCACCCTAATTAGACTTCCTGAAAAAAGAGACCTAAGAAATTTGCAAGGTTGGATCATATTGCTAAAATTTCAGTTCATACATTTTTACAGTTCCTTCCCAAGGCAAAATCCTACAATTTACTGAGGACCCTATATGTGGGTCATTAAGAACAAAGCCCCTACTTAATACTCTTTCTAAAAGGCTAGCCATATGGTTGATTCCTAGATCAAGCACTCTCTAAAGTGGTGAGACAGACAAGACATTCAGAGAAGCCACAACAGAGATAAAGTAAAAAAAAATGCTTACAGCTCTTTTATCTTTTCTTTTTTTTTTTTTTTTTTGACTGAGTCTTATTGTGCATCCAGTATCAGGGCATACTCAGCAACAAAAAGGACAAAATAAGCATATGCCTTCCCACCACCAAGAAATCCAGGAAGAACAAAACTCTTCAACTATATATAGTATGTAGCTAGTGAGATGAAACTATAAGCTCAGAAGTACTTCAAGACATAATAAGAATTCATAGAGTGCTTCAAGATCCTTCATACTCCAACCACAGAGTCAGTGTTGCGGGAATATGTCTCCTGATAAGAGGGGGAACTGTTACATGCTCAGATTTAATTTCTTAAGTGACAAACCTGTATTTTCTTCCCTCTAAATGACCACGAGATATTTCAGAGGTATTCTTCGTTTTCCTCCCCACAAGAGGGACAAATATAGCATATGTTGCTAAATTGGTTCTGTTCTGTTGCTTTTATTAAAACAATTACACTGTGTATATATCCAGACAGGCCCAGGGGATTTTTTTTTTATTTTTATTATTAATTCAGATTAAATACTCAAATGAATAACTAAATAAATCTAATTCCAGTTAAGGAATTTGTTAGCTGGATTTACAAACTGCAGACTATTTCTGGGTAAGCCAGACCCAAAAATACAGTTCTGATTAAATTACTCTCAACCGTGAGGAGATCATTTTCTTCATCACTGAGTCAGAGTTTTGCCATAACAGTCGGATTTCAAAGGCAACACTCAAAAATTGTCAGCCTGCATGGAATTCTCACATATTTCTGAATTCATGTTTTGCAAGCTTTGACTTAAAGAACATTACTGTCCCAATTACTCTGCTGTTTTTGTCTCACATAAAAATCTTGATTTAGTTAAAGGAGAAACAAATAAGATATTGAAATATTTATTTTATTATAAATGAAAACAAAGCAGCCTTTGTATTTGTATTTCCTCTTCCCCATAATTTTAAGGAGGCAGATTTTTTTCATGGAGAAATTATGCCTGTTACTGTTCCATTACATTCTTTGTTTATAGCTATAAATTAAATATCAAGTACAAGTGAACTGGATTTTAAACATTAATTAGAAATTACATACCTACTATACAGTGGATGGCAGGAAGGGCTCTATGTTGATCCAGAAGTTTTAATTCATTCTGGTTGACTTAATTACACAACCTAATTTTTTATTTTTTTAATCTTCAAATATTCTGCCTGTTTCATGAGATTAAGAAACATCGCTATACTACAGTGACTTCAGAAGTTCAGAATGGCACAGTATTAGTGACTCACAGAGCACACAGTGTAGCTACTTAATATCTTTTCCATTGGTGATAAGGTAATTTCGGGGGGGGGGGGAATCCCTGAATCAATTTCATTGTCCTTTTCTGGATACCTGCATTTAAAGAAAATTCAGTTTCAAAAATCTTACTATTTAAGGCCATTCAAAATACAAACTTATAGAATTACTAACATACTTACCTACATGTGTACATTAAATATATTTGCAGATTAAAATAAAATTATCTGTTTGAACCCACCCTTGTGGGAGGATCCACATCCCCTTCCTAACTGTCCTACTGAGATGTGTCCAGGATTTGTCCATGTGTCCACAAAGAAAAAAAATCCTTTGAACTTGCACTTACTTGGGCATGTGGATATTTTCAGACTTCGATAAGCAACAAGTTGTCACTACTGCCAGTGACAGTAGCTTGAAGTCTGGCTCTCTTTTTATCCTGATGATAATTGCTAGTTATAGCTCAAGGCACCACAGTTTTTATGTTAAATCTCCTGATTTGAGAAGAAAACCAGCATAATCAAAACCTTAGAATAGTAAATTTTATTAGAAGGTTGGGATGCATAACGAGGTAGTGGGTTTTTTTTCTCCATTAGAAATCATTATATATAGACTTACAGAATTCCAAAATTAAAAGCATTTTTTAAAGTTACAGAAGGTATAAGGCAATTCCTCTCTAATATTGATTTTTGGGGTTTTTTTCTACAGAAAGTTTTCAAGCCTTAGATAGGCTCAGTAAATGACATGGGTGTCAGAATATTTTTGCACAGGCTGTAACAGTACATAGAATGTTGACATTTGGAAAAATATTGTTTCTTTTAATCAGATTTTTATCAAAGAAGTAGAGTCCTTCATTCTAAGATGAGTGACTATAATTAGATGGTTCCCTAACCAAATCCTCCTACTCTCCCAGCTTTCGATACAACTCTAAGTTATTTACTCATAGAATAAGCCCTGCCACCAAGTTAATGAGATGCACAATAAATGAATCATTAATTTATGCTAGATACTATTCTGTTCCCTTCACATCTATTGTCATTACCCTCCCACAGTACTCAAGCTAATTCTAATTGATGGTTTCCATCAGCAAATTAAAAAACAATATACTCCAAACTATAGTGATGAAAAACATACAGAGTAAAACAATATGTTCTAAGAGAACACCACACTTTGTTATCTTTATGGTGCAGAATGAAAGACAAATTAGTTGAAGAATGCTGTGCAAGTCTTTTTATTGCTTTTATGATAATAAGAAGATAGTCCTTATTTGTTTTGATTGGATGGTACAAATTCATTGTCCTGTTACAACTTATTGATTTGGTTGAAAATCAGTAGTTGCTTGATTTAATACTTACAGGTGTTTCCTTCTGATAGTTTACATTTGCAATTTAAATTGCATTCAGAAAGCTTAAATGACTAATCCTTAAATTGTAAGCACGCTCCTCTTTGGAAAATACAAATCCAATGTCAACCACATTTTTTTGTTAAATACACTATTGGTGAAAAATTCATTATTTAGCTTGCTAAAGGGAGAGAGAATCACACAGTTTTAGTGAGGGTATTAGAAAGGAGGGGGGGAAATGGAGGTATTTATAAGTTGCTTTAGTAGGTGTTTGACAGCAGTCCCACACTAACTGCATTTTGTTTGGTCTACATACTAAAATAATTTTATGCTGTTACAGGAAGTGTAGGAAAGGAGCTGCAGTTTATTTTTGGCCAACCTACAGTGCTGCAAGCCATCGCGGACAGTGCGAGCCCGCACGCAGTGCTACTCACACCAGGGCTGGTATTTGCCATCAGAAAATATTTATGCTCTCACAAACAGAGTGAGGCTCCTCACCAGTAAAGAGCAGAGATAAGTGGGCACGACAGTGCAAGGGGCCACCAAACCCACAATTATGTCTCTTGAACTCGGGTCCTGCTCTGCTCCCTTCCCTCCCTAACATCCAACGTGACCTCTGGCCCTCACCTGTGCCCATGCACTTTCCCACCTGCTCCCTTCTCTGCCCATAAGAGTGAGAAGAGAGGCACCTGTGCCGACCCACACTGCCGCCAGGGTCCTGACGGCACCAACAGGCCTTCACAATGCACTTCAGCCACCTCACTTTCTACAAATAAAATTCCTGCTTTCTAACTCCTGGATCTGAAACTCTCCCTCCTACAGTCCCAAACATTTGGGACAGGGTGTACAGAGGAATAACTGATGTTTCGTTTTGCCTTGTACACCCAGAATATCATCCGGGAAGGAAGCCTCTTTTTTCCTTTCCTGGGTGGGTCTGTCACACACTGTACATCCGAGCAGAATGTCCTGAAGTTGAAGCATTCAGCTTGAGGGAGACAGCAAAGAGGTGCAACCAGTTATCCATTCCATTAGCAAACAGCTCTGTGATGTGCGTGAACCCGATCTCTTGACCTTTTTCAAATATTAATTCAATGCCATGTGGGTATAACATGCTGACTGACATCACAACCAGACTCCATTGCTCCATTCAAGCGAGTGTGACCCCAAGAGCTGCAGGTGAATGAAAAGGGAGCAAAAGCACTGTTGTTACCAACCTGAGTCTCCACCAAACCAACAGGAGAGCTCTAGATTTACTTACAGAATAACCAGCAGCCAGCCAAGAGGTTTGAGCAAACACCAGCAGGATGCCATTCAGAGGAACAAATGCTATTTCCTAAAAAATAGATCACAGACTGATGGGGAGTCTACAGCTAGCAAGCCACACTGCGAGCGGCCACAGGCGTTGATTCTTCTGTCAAAGTGTATCAAAGGAAAGGAGCTGCAAAGGGATAGAGCACTCTAAAGGCTTGCAGAGACAGAAGGTGGTCATTTCAGGTTACTGTTATGGAGAGAAAGTATTGTGCATATGCCATTCACTTTTAGCACCCAATTAATATTTTAAAGACATTCTCAAGCACTTCTTATAATTTTATTATTTTTTACTTCTAATGTTTAATGCCCTCTGAGAACCTTGAAAATTCTTATTAATTTTGTCCTTTTCTATTTGACACACTCATTTATCTGAGTTTCTTAGCAAGGCTCAAATTAACATCTTTTTCTTTCTTTCTCCCTTCTTTATGTGGAAAGTCTGGCTTACTACACATGCAAAAGATAAAATATCTTAAAGCAAACAGCTCACCGCAATGAATTCAACAAGTCCATCTCTTAGCTTCCCAGGGCATTTTCAGCAGCTGAAGGATCTGTCCCACAATAAGGTACATCTGTAACAGCAGCCATGAAACAATGGGTAAGGAAATAAAAGGATACTTGCTGTTTTCAGATACCTTGGGTCCAGGCACTCTAGCATAAAAATTTAGATTGCAGATTTAAACCAAAAGAGCACACAAAGTGAGCTCTAGCAACGTGGGTCTTCCACTACAGAATTAAGGTAGAAATACCAAATCCAAAGCTACAGTCCTGAAATCCCTAACTCAGCACCTGCCTAACTTGAAGGTACCTAAAACCTGGGGATATTCCATGCTGGATTTCCAAGTTATGTTCTTTTACAAGTTTCCAAATCTGACAGATGCTTCCTATGCCCAGAACTGCCTCACTTAAAAGGGAATGAGAGCTCTAAAAGCAAACCAGTATGCAGGCAATCCCACCTGTACCTGCAAATGCAATACAGTTTTTCACTGTACAGCTAAATCACACCAGCTTGAACACTTGGTGAGAGGGTCTGTAGGTACCTACTTTGACAAACAAATTATGTGGCAAAGATCCCCTAGCTGTCAGTGAAAAAGGCAATTCAAAGCAGAAAGCAAACAGGCTCTAAATTGTATTCAGGAAGAGACAGCCTCTCTGCTGACAACTGCAGAAGCCTAGCTAGATAATTTTGCTGGCTAAATTAAATGTCCATAGTAAAGTGCTAATGTCAAGTGGTATAAATAGTTCCCCTTTGTCCTAAAATGCAAAGAGATGGTGCAAACAGCATTCAGTAACCTCTCATTCAATAACTCAGGCCCTCTTCTCTGGGCTGTTTGCATCTTGTAGTCACTGACTGCTGAATGTAAATTGCACAAATGCTGCTGTAAGAGAGTAGATGCTAACACTCCTCCTTCTGCAGGCATGGTTAAACTATCTGAGGCATGGTCTCACTTGTGCTTTTTCTTTTCTTGTGCCTACTGAATCCTTTTCTACATATTGCATCAGCTACAAGGGCAAAATGAAGACTGCTGTTGAGATTGCAGTCCTACTCAGATTATTTTATGATTCACATCACTTTCCTGGTGCTGAAGAGAATACGCATGAAGCAAAGCAGCAGCTGTATTACTATCACTCCTGCCCAGCTCTGCTTTAGAAACAGAAAGATACATGCTCACTTCTTAAAGAAGCTGGTTAGAAGCACTTACTATTAGGAAATATTTCTTTAGAGTGGAGGTAGTGCAAATGGAGATGCCTGCTTACAGATCTGAGTAACATGGTAAAGAATAAGAGGGTGGGATTTTAGGCACATAATTTATTCCTTATTTCCTACTTAGTAGTTGAAAAGTTTTCTGTTCTCATAGTGTGATTTTCGGATGACTTTTGAGCAATTTAACTCGCCACACACAGTGCACAGGATCACAGACTAGTTACCCAAGGATATGTTTGCAGCACATACCTTGCAGATATTTATATTCTTTATCAGAACTACCCACAGTGGAAGCAGTCACTGCAAGCAATCATGTTGTCAAGAAAAGATAACTGTAAGAGAGCTAATACGTGGCTAAGTGTGAGGAAAATGGTTAGGCGGAACAATGAAGGTGAGGAAGGGGGCTGTTAAGGATGGCTGAGTTGCCTTGAAGAAGATATTCTTATCTGAAGAGGATGTGGATTTGTTAATCCCAGGAGGTCAAGAGAAACAGCATAATAATTTTCATTCACTTAATACAGCAATATCATGCATTCTCTAAGCCAATACGTGATAAAGTAAGCAAACACTGAGAGAAAGAGAGACCCAAAAAAAACCATTAAACTTCAGAGGTTATTTGTGTTTCTTGCCTTTTTCCTTGGAGCATTAGTTCTAAATAAACTACAAAACTTCAAATTCCATAAACACTTGGGTTTTTTTTGCCATTTACCAGCATTCCGCCAAAGATCATCTTCCATGTAACCTTTCATCTCCTCTAGATCCTGGGATCCAAAAATAGCTACGCTGGCATCTTATAAGTAGACTTGCTTTACAATTGCACCTACCTCAAGAAAGTGGCAGAACTATGGCTTATCCTCCAGTATAGTAGTAGGAAAGAATCCTTCATGCTTGTATTTTCTTTAACTTTCCTATTTTAATGGAAAAAAACCCTGTCTGCTTACCTTTGTTTCATGACACAGGTAGGATATCACCAAACATCATACACACTTACCCTAGTAAAACTACTTCATTATCTTTTAAAAGTGGAATTCACAAATAAGGCAATTGTTCCCAATTAGTCTATTTATTAAATAATTAAAGGTGTTGATAACATCATCGAGTTGGTGGGTTGGTTGGCTTTCTAGGTCGTGCTGACGCTCGTGGGGTTCGCACAAGACTCTTACAATCGCTCTCGGGTGACTCTCGCTACTTGGGACCTGGCTGGGTATTGGGGTTGGGACCTAGCTAGGTATTCATCAGAGAAGGATATGAAGATGTGCTATCACTTTAAATGCAACCCAACAATTACAATTTTAAATATCTTTTCTATAATACACTTTGGTTCTGAAAATTAATCTTTTAGAAATAAAACTCCTACAACACACTGCTATTACTGTTTGTTTTCCATAATACATTTCTGAGCAGTTAGCATATTTATTTATCACTTACTTTTAAAAGCCATTAAAAACTTTTAAATGTTTTTAAAACAGTTGTCTCATTTTTTCCTAACTTTTCCTTATGTAATATATTCTCTTTCTATGCAGAAAATGTACCAGCTGCTGTTGTTGGGAAGGATCTGTACACGGTGTATTATACAGGACTTCATTTTTGCCTTAAGTAAATGCTGCTGCAGAAACATGTTGGGTTTTGGGAATAAACCACCTTTCCAAAGAGTGAAGATTGCATTCACACAGATTCACAGAGCGGTCAGGGTTGAAAGGGATCTCTAGAGACCATCTAGTCCAACCCCCCTGCCAGAGCAGGATCACCCAGAGCAGATCACACAGGAACAAGTCCAGGCAGCTTTTGAAAGTCTCCAGAGAAGGAGACTCCACCACCTCTCTGGGCAGCCTGTTCCCATGCTCTGTCACCCTCACAGTGAAGAAGTGTTTCCTCATGTTGAGGTTGATTGATGCTTTCCTACAAATTTAAGCCAGCAGAATTCAAATAGAAAGGTAAGGGGAGAGAAATCAAATGTTATTGTGTTATACAAGCATATAAACTGAATTTCAGACCATGGCCTTCACTCTCCACTGCCCTCTTTCTTTGCACAGGGCTCATATTTTTCAGATTATGGTTATCCAATCTTAAAATTCCACTTAAAGTGAAGGTTTGGCCTGTGTGAATAACTACACAGATTAGTTTCTATCTTTCTCCTCCTTTCTTGAATAGAACTGAAAAGTCATTTTCCTAACCTCATTAACACTCTTCTAGTACAAGAAGGTACAGATGCCCCCTGGAAATATCCCATATTAAAGAGTCATGTGAGGAGTGGAGCAGTAATGGATAAGCATCAGCAGGGAGGATATATCCAGACATCTGAGCACTACCTCTCAGGTATCCTGTGTTTCTTTTGGCCTCTAGAGTCATATTCCATTAGCCAACACATTTAGTTCACCCACCTTATAGAAATCACAATGGGGAGAGTAGTGATATTAGTAGAAATTATTTTTATCATTAAATAAGCAATAGAAAAAGATTTTTCTTTGTTCCTGTATTCAAATGGACCCTTGGGAATATTGACCTTCATTTAAAATCAAACCAAAACACCACCAAAACACACCAAAACTAAAAACAAAACACAAAACCTTCATCAGCTGTGGAAGTAATGAAGCCTAGCCTGATACAGCTCAAACTCCTCAGGGTCTTCTCAGAAAACCACAATAAATCCTGACTTTTAGAATCATCACACATAAAACCACACGTAAGACAACAAGCTGGCTGCTGCCACACAACATGTATAACATGTCAGTGCTACCAGGTTTTCCTTCCCCTGGAGATGGTAACCCTTTTTTCCTTTGCATTACATTTACCACTACTGAAAAAAATTTAAAAAAATGTTGAGACGTCAACCCTTCTAATCTGATAAAAATTGGCTAGCTGGGTTCAAAAGTAATTGGAGAGCATGACACAGAAGCAGGGAGGTCTTAAACCACTATTTGCTTAAGAAACTCGATTTTAAAAAAGTTTTATAGACTATGCATGTATGACTACATGTACACTGAGACTTAAAACAGAGAGACAATCCAAGTCTTTAAAAGCTGTTATATATTTGAATTCTATATTTAGGCAAGACAATGCCTGTTAAACGTATTTTAGGAATGGCAATAATAAATATAATACAAGAATATCTTTATAATAAATTCTGACTGATCATTTTGCTTCACAAATAGCTTTACCATGCTCAGGGAGGAAGAATTCCAAAGCAGCTGTTGCTTATTGCGACTAGGTATTGAGGATGTTTCTCATAAATTTTGCTTAAGCCTTCTTGTTTAAGAACAAGCTTAAATTTCTAGTGCAGGTAGTATTCTGCTATGTATGATGGCCTTTCAGTACAAAAGAATACAAAAAACCAGACTGTAAAGGCTTTAAGATTCACTATGCTTGCTTTTCTTTTTAACTAGTACCCTGTTTATAAATATCCAATTAGTCCAGTGGTCTTGTTTGCAGACATTAGCTCAACAAATAACAGGATAGATACACTTTCATGTGACGGGTAACCAACATGAATATCTCATTCTGCAAATTATACTCAGAGGAGCACTTGCAAAATTCTACAAGCCTAATGTGACTGTAAGATTATTTGATGAACTACATAAAACACACACATTCATATAAAAAAATCATTAGCAGGTCATGGATAATTCACAGATAGAAAAACTGGTTAAATCCCAAAGCAGTTATATACAATGAATAGCTTGACCTGCCCTATTCAGTACATGCATATTGCAGAAGTCAGGTATATTGGCTCTTTCCTGGCACTTCATAGATCTTTGCATATATTATTCCAACTATTCCATAGATCAGAGTGAGAAAAAGATGTTAAGTTAACAAGCTGCTTCTGAAAAACCCAGCAATTACAGTGATTCTTAAGCCATAATCTGAAAAATCCTTCACAGACTGCATTAAAATTTACTTTAAATCTTTTCTTGAATAAGCTATGGACTACAAAACCAATGGTGTTCTACATTTTAACTTGAAAAATGTCTTCACTCTTTCAGAATAGAAGTTCACAGGTGCTCATTTGACTCTCTAACCAAATAAATTATTACAGGGTTATTTACAGTCCTGTTCCAGCAGAGTTACTCCATGTACAAATGCCTATTGATTTCAGTGGAACTTCTATTACACTATCTGCTATGAAGTCTTATTTCTTTTGCATTTAAAATCCTCATTGCTGTGTTTGCTCATTTAATTTTATTATTGGTTCAAATCATTGTGATATTAGAGCTAACCTATCCAGAGTAAATCTATGAAATGATAGAGGCTACAAATCAGAACATTAACAATAAAGATGGTCACTTACAAAGAGAAGGCTTACCTATTTTTCTTTAAGACTGCTATATATAAAGAAAATTAATCAGTTAATGACACAATCTTTCTTAACTCTAATGTACCATATAATCTTATTTGTATCCATTGTTTTTATAGAAACCTCCTTGCAATATAAGCTTGACTCTACTTAATAATTAAAATTACTTAAAAGCAAAATTGACTACTTCCATGTACAAGCACTCATTATGTTAATTTAAATTATAAAAGTTTTTTCTTCAGTGTGATCGTGTATTTTTAAGTCTTTTAGACAATCATGCTTCAAGCCCATTTGGTATGGAGTATATGAACTGATAAATTTCATATGGTAATAAGTTTCCATTGTCATGTAAATCTTTTTTCTTTTTTTAACTGAAAGAATTTATCTTTTATTCATTACATAATCCTCTTTACATACAATGGCTATATGAAATATCAGTAATAATCTGTTTCATCCTTTTGATTGTTTGAGAATTTTATGCAGACCAAAATTTGATTTTCACTTTTTCTAGTTGTAAGGCTTTCCACATTTTCTTTGGCTCATTTGGTGCTCGCACTCAAGTTGGGGAATGCTGATGTGAACACATGCAGGCCCTGATTCAGTAAAAGCATTTAAAGCACCTGTATTTAAGGCTTTCTGTGGCATAAATGTGCCTACTTGAGTGCTTAAAGCTAGGCAAGGGCTTATGGGCTTTGCTGCATCTTAAAGAAACTTGATTTTATATTCAAGGCATTATAGCCACCCCTATGAGTACGGTCTGAGATGATACCCTGTTGATAATCAGCCAGGTTTCATATATATGAAAAGAGTTCACTGAAGAATCACCTATTTATGTAGCATCTACAGGCTTTTTACAATCAAATCTGTAGAATTTTTTTTTTTTTTTTACTGTTTAACATACTCAGAATAAATCTAACTGCTATGTGCTGGACTCTGGGATACTCTAACAGTTCAAATAGATGCTTAAGGCTCTGTGCAGCCTCAGTAAAGATAGCAGAGATGGGATTTAACTCATCTCACTGTAGACATTCCTGTCTAAATCAGCCAATTGTTTTTTCTTTGGTGGGTTACTGGACAAATAGGTGTGTCTAAAGAATTACATATATTGTCAAAATGCCAATATGTACCACATATCCCCATAACCATGTTTATGCTTGTCTCTACTTTTTTCTTTTTCTTTTTTTTTTTTTTTAAGCAATAATGCAAATAAAATAGCCTCAAGAACACTACTAGATTACAGTGAAGTCTGATGTAAATTCAGAAAGTTATCCTTCTAGAGAGGAGTGCCTTAGTCCAAAACTTGATGCTCATGAATATGCCAAAGCCTCTAGTGCTGAGGGAAAAAGCATAATCTATAGTCTAGATAAAATAATCAAACTATTAATACTAGTCCAAATGTTGGAGCCCTTTCTGGTTCATCATCCAGCAGTTTATTACCAGTTCTGCAGAAAAGACTCCAAATCACATCCTTTAACATTTCATTAAAAAAACGACAATTGCACTGTTTACAACGTCAGTTCACTAGATGCTAGATGGGCATGCAAACACACCAGAGGTTCCTAATACTTGCTAGGTGGATTGTAATTTGTCTGACAGTCAGTTCTAATGGAGTGAGCACAGTTTTTGCACTCTATTTTCAGGCAGAAACAGTTCACAAAGCTAAGGTCACTTTGTGAGAACTAAAATGTCAGACAAACCACCATCCAACTTGCAAACTGTGCCTCTAAAGGAGACTAGTGTGATTTGCAATTTCGGGGTTTGTTTTTATAGTTCATATTCCTGAGAAAAATCACTGTGGAACTCATTTGTTCCAGAGCCTGCACAGCCAGAACTCCAGCAGAGGAACTCAGAGAAGGCATGACCACAGAATGGCCTGCTCTTTTGTTCACAGAGTAGCAGCTTCCAAGGGTCAAAGGAAAATAAGCCTGATAAGTTGATGCCAAGTCATACTTCATTGCAGAGATGGCTGACTGAAAGGGGCAAAGTCAAAGATCTGTTTGAAGCTTGGATCATCTAGTACATCCTCCACAGCCAATTTCTCAAATACAATGCAGGGAGAGAGAAAAAACTCAGTGCCTGCAAGCAGCTTAAGAGACTGAAAGGAAATCTAGGGCTGTTTATTCACAATAAGAATGCTTAGTTGAAGGTTCAGTCATTGGTTTATATGGGGTTTTTGTTTGGGTTTTTTTTTAAGCATGCAAACCCAATTTCTTATCCCTTTTTCTAAAATTTAAATAACTACCAATATGGCTATTTAAATCTGTTTTTTAAAGAGGTCATTATGTATCTTCCATTACATGCTAAAAATTCCTATAAAACTGGACTAAAATCTAAACTTTTATAGGAACTCAGGTGATACTATACCAGCTGTAATACTTTTTATTTCTCTTTTACTTACAGCAATGAGACTCAGGAAGCACAAGTTGCGCACATATATCATTACAAAACTTACGTATGTAAGAAAAGTCAACAGGAGACAGCATGGAAAGTCCATTACTTTAGCAAAGAGTAAAATACAGCTAAATATTAACAATTAACTATGTCTCTTCTGTAGTTCATTGCATAATCATGGCTTTCCTATATCTGAAAAACAAAAGAGAGAGTCTCCAGAGCAATTTTTGCAAGTAACTGGACAACAAGGTTCAAGATACATAAATGGAGTGCCAATCTCAAAATATTCCTGTGTAACATCTTCTGTTCAAGTTACCAATGACAAAAAGATACTTTGAAATAAGGAGGCCGCACATTGCTTGAAATCCCACCTGTGTACCATTGGTCCAAGTTGAGCTCCAGCCTGGTCATTAGCAGTGAAACATTATCACCACCTATCTAACTTAAGAGCATGCCAACAGGCAGAAACTGAAAGGTTCAGTAGCTGCACAGCAGGGGCTCAGCAGCTCTCAGCAGTGTCTATTCCATGCTCCCAAGTGCATTTATAGTCAGTATTTATGTGACTAGAGGGAAAAAAATTAAAAAAACCCAATCATTCTCATCTTTCTTAGCATTTAGAAAAAATATAGAATAAACCACATACAGTAGGAAGTATTTCTCACCTGGATCTGGCCTAATTCTGTCTATTCAACTGGCAGATCAAAAAAAGCGTAGTAGTGACTTTAAAGCTGGTACTGATGTTACTGTCCAGTGTTCACTTAATTGGGTCACACACAGCTCTACCAACTGACAAAGATGATCTGGTTACACAGAGATTGTTCTGATTTGCTCCTATTGCACTGGAAGTGGATATTCTTGTAAAGGTCACTATTTTATTGCACGATTATTACATGCATCAGTACCTCCTTTAAGTGATGTGGCTAATGTTATCTGCTGGATGCTTTCTCAAATTGCCTGAATTCAATGTCTGTCAATGGAGGCAGAAGCCAGATATTCCACCACAGCATCTAAATCTGTCACAACTACAAAAGGTTCTTCAGACTTGGAAAGTTCTGGGAGGGAAATACAATTTTTATATTACAGGTGGAGGTCAAAAGCACAGGAAAATGGAGACAACTGACCCCACACCATAAAGGTTTTACCTTGAAAAAGACAAGCCACAAGAACATGACGAATCACAGAAGAGATCCCACTTCACTGTTAGCTATGGAAAAAGCAGAAGT
Organism: Eurypyga helias; assembly: GCF_000690775.1. NCBI lineage: Eukaryota > Metazoa > Chordata > Aves > Eurypygiformes > Eurypygidae > Eurypyga > Eurypyga helias. The sequence goes on along the minus strand of NW_010253167.1, from coordinate 9,794 downwards.
GTTTTTTGCACTAGTTGCAGCCTGGTTTTAATTTATTTGTAGGATACTATAACATAATGGGAGAGAAAACAAACGCCATTGCCTAAACAAAATCAAACTTACTTAGAACAATTTAATTGAATTTCCATCCAATCTCACTAACGGGTATCCCCAACATAATTTATGAACATTTCATTTTGAAATATTTATTGCCATTTTTAAAGGTGGATTGGTAAAGATCACTTCAGCTCTCCACGTTACTTCCCTAATGCTCACGCTTTAATTGAGTTTATCCATCAATGTCGTATACTGTTTGGAGAATGGATGCAGGGCTAGAACTGTTAGCGCTGTGTATGGAAAGGACTTCGATTTAATTAACAATAGTATCTCTGTAGAGAAGTTAAAGGCTATATTCATTCTGTTCTAATAAATTGGATTCAGGATCTTTGTTTGGACAGAGAGTGGTGAATGATGTTCAGGTCTATTTCTTAGAAGTGGCAGGATGTGAAACAGTGATAGGTTGCAGAATGGTAGTAAGTTCAATCCATTAAAAAAAAATTACCTCACCTTATTAGAAACATATCAGTAGTGCTGCACTACATACTTGTTCATGAAACACTATGGCTTCCTTTCTTCTGTGTTGGTTTCACCTGCCTGGATAAAAATTCAATTTCAAAACCAATACTGCAACACTTAAGATATGGACTTCTACCTTGAATGCATGAGGCATTCCTTGTTGGTTTTGACTCGGTAGTCAGCTAACTGAAAAGGCTGAGTTAAGACAATTACTTACATGAGGTATGCATTCAAAGGAGACCAAGATACTTTGAATATGTGCTGATATTGCTATATGAGTCTCATTCAGCTTCTTGGTTTTCACTACATCTTAATTTGTTTTGCATTTTGTACACTCCACTGAGTATCTTTAAAATGATAGCCAAATAAATTTGTTTTTAAAACCCCATTCTGTTTAATGCATGAAGCATAGAGTTGAGCATGGGACATGAAATACAGAGAAGATAATGCTCACTTAAATTCTTCCTAAATACACTTAAACATCAGCACTGGCAGAACTGCTTTCCAATATTTGATTAAGGTACAGAATGCAACATTAAACAAGTGCACAATTAAATAAATGTATCCTCTACTTTTTACAGTAAGTTCTAAGGGAGTGTGTCAGAGGCGGTAACAACACAACAGAAGTAGCAGTAACAGTGGTTGTTCTCATTTTAATCCAGAAAACTTATGTTTTAATGCCAAACAAGAAGAAGCAGGAACCTTACAAAAAGATAAATGTAACATGTAATTTCTGAAGTAGAAATACACTAATAAGTACTGAAAAGGGAGGACTGGTGACGGTGAACAGAACACGGGAACTGAGAAAAGAGCAAGAACCACTAATAAATGCTTCAGCAAAAGCTGATAGGAGATTCTAAAGTATTGATTCTGTCTTTTGTCTTCCTATGCTACGCAAGCAAGCAGACAAGCAGCAGGACAACACCAAAAACAAAACCATTCAATGGAGAGAACAAAGATCAAAGTAGTCTTGAATGTATTTTATCATTGTTTCCTGATGGTAAGTATTGTTAAGTGGAAGCATAATACGAATGCATGAAAGCAAAACAAGAACCATGCATTTTGTTCTAGAAGACCATACTTAATACCTAATTAGAGCATCTAACAGTATACCAGCTTAAGTTTAAAGACAAAAAATAAAAGTGGTATTATTACATGCAGAGGTTGAATCTAATAATTAGTAATCCTACAGTATTTTAGAGCACTTCAGGCTGAATCATCTGTGTGGGGTTTGTTCAGCTCTGTTGTGGTTTTGTTTGTTTGCTTGTTGAAAGAAAAACAATAGGTCATAAGCTGTCACCATCAATAAACAAGGATGATTAGGTGCCTCATTAAAGATGATAACACTTCACCTAGCTTAGAAACATTACTTGAATTGAGCATTGTAGGAATCATCCTAAAAACAGGCTGAGGCACTGTTTGAATCAAGGTAGCTGTAATGAAGTAACAAGAACCACCTAAGAATTATCCCCTTAAGACAAAGTAAAGCCAGTTGAGTCTCCAGGAAAAAAAAAAAAAAAATAATAAAGCTTTATACTGCATTGACTGCCATGAGGCTTAAAGGGTGGAAGAATAAACACTACTTCATGTAAACTTCCACAGACTCCCTTTTCCATGACGACTACATACCCATAAATTATGAATCTATTTAATCATATGAAACTGAGGAATGTTTAATATCTCAAGAAGCATGTAGTAGAACATTCTTGATGTCCTATATATAAAAATTTAATAATATGATGGAAATTCCTATGAATAAATTACAGGTATCCCTTACTGTCAAAATTTGTTTACGTTCCTGCTGTCTGCACATATCTTCCCATTTCTTGAAGATTTTCTATGGACCATTTCTTCTAATAAGAAACAAGCGACATAAAAGCATCAGAAATATTTACCTTTTTAAAAAAAATATTCTGTGATTCAGGAAGTAAAAAAGGATTAAGATAATTAAAACACCTCTAGGGAAGATTTTTCAGATAATGTAAATTGTCAAATATCATTAAAGAGACTACAATAACTAACATTAGTCAGGAAACTTCCCTGTTCAGACCTTTGTAGTTCAACAGTCTTCAATTTTTAAAAATCCTCCAGTGAAGATGCAGGTACCCTCAAAATATTTCACATACTCAGAGTGTGGTAGAACATATTAACTTTCTTGTGCTTTTCCTGATTTGCAATTTCCTTGGAAACAATCTACAGATCTTCACCCCATGAATGACTGATCACAGATAAAAAAAATGTTCAATGTCCCAGTGATAAGCTCCTTGGGTAAGCAATCTCTAGTAACCAGACTGTAGGTACTGCTTGGAAAACTTTTATTTTTGTTCACTCCTTTTTTCCCCTTCTTGACTCTGGATTGTAGATGCTTTCAAATTTTGCTATTCTTTATTTAATTCATAATTTTCAGACAAATGATAGTTAGAAAATATTAGCTTCCAGAAGGGGCAAATAATTATTTTTCTTAATAAAAAACTGATCGGGCATGGAACATAAGAACACACTGCTCAGAGAAGCTCTAGAATCTCTATCCTTGCAGGTATCCAAAACCACATTGCACACAGCCACAAGGAATCTGCTATAACTAGACCTGCTTTGAGCTGGAGGTTGGAATAGCTGACTTCTGCAAGCCCCTTCCGCCCCACGTGATTCTATGACTGTGCTAGAAGTGACATTCCTAGACATGCAGCAACTGTGCACATTTCAGTCATAATTTTCTAGTGAACTTCAAGCTTCCATGGCTTTATCCACTGTAATATTTGTCTGGCCCCATTGCTATACTTCTATAAATTCACCCAACCCAAATCTCTACCAGAATAACAGCCATGTTAACTGCTCTTCTGGGCTAGATTTGTTTTGAGCAACTCCTGAGTGTATCATTGTCCGGCACTAAAACTCAATGTCAGTGTAGGTCAGAGACACCATACTAGCAATAGGTAGATAATCATCCAATTACTGGAAATAGTGGTAATTCTAGCAGACACAGCAGAGCTGCCCAGAAAGCAAAGTGTGTTCCCTGAGGGCTGAAGGACTTTGGCTATAGTCTTTTTGGTTCAGCACAAATTCTTAAGGTAGCACTGAAGGACTTGGAATTGCTCACAGAAACTCCCAGAAAATAGTCCTAGAAATAGTGAATTAAGTTAATGTGATTCAAATGAAGCTTATAAATGCAGCACTTCTATGCCCAAAACATCACAACTTTGATGTACACATGGCACTACATTTATTTACACCAGTATCATCTTGTTTAGAAGTTCAGATACTCCTAAAAGAAGCAGAAGTTAACACATGCTTGACTTTGAATGTTAATTTAAGACTTTATTGTTGGGTTGTTTTGAGTTTTTTCTTCTTTTGGGCAGGGTTTTTTACATGCAATCGAGGTAAGTCCTTCTGCCTCTAAAGAAACAGTGCAAGTTAAGGTTAACTTAACATTAAGCACTCATGGACAACCACCATGGCTCTCATTGTTTCCTCTTTTTTCACTACATGTAGCTGAGATCACATAAGACATACAAGCTATGCAAATTCATCTTTATTTAAAATTGCATACATTGGATTCTTGCCTTTCTGGAATTCATTGTCATGTTCTTTACAAATTATCTGAATTCTTTGCTCCTCAGTGTACAGATCTGTATTTGGTCAGTGACAGTTATTATGTACTATACCATCACACTTAGTTTCACCTGTAAATAATATAGAATTATTTTAAATTTCCTTTCAGAAAAACTGAATAATTTGGTGCTGTTTCCCAGAGAAATCCAAATAAAATTTTTCCTCTGAGTATTAAAGCTTATAATGAAGTGTTGAGATACACCAAGTCTTATGCTTCCAACAGAAACAATAATGACAGCATTGATATTGTATAATACTGTTTTTTCAACTGAGATGCCCTCTGTTTATAGATGGATGACAAAATATGACCATGTCTACAGAACACATGGATATGCATCTCAAGAGTTTTCTGCTGTCAGCAAGTAGTACAGTTTGAAATCCTATAGCCTCTATCTGTAGTAGCTAGTTTACCTAAAAAAAAAAAAAAAAAAAAAACCAGCATATCAACTTGCTGAGTTAGATCAAGCAGTGCCATATAATTCCAAGTCCCATGTGGAGACCAGTGTGGTTCCAGATGATAGAATTTTTTTTTTTACTGTTTACTCACAAAAAAGTAGGAAATTTCACACAAAATAATTGTGTTAAAAGTTAAGACTGAAAAGCAAAGTGCTCCAAAAGGTAAGAAATAAAATAAAGATGTACTGTGCAACATAGCTCAGATCCTTTAGGTACAAACACTACAATTTGAATGCTGCCTTGCATAAAATGCACATACACTGTGTTCCTTTCCCTTTCCTTCTCCCCTCTCTTTGCCTCCCAGCCAAAATGACCCACTCTCTTTCATTAGAAAAAGGCCAAGTGTTGTGAATGAGTCAGTTTTGTTCTTTGGAAAAGAATGGTGATATCAAATCAGGTGTACCTTCTCTTCAGTGACCCTAACACTGATCAATAGCTAATGTTTCAGATACAATATAAGAATAAAGCAAGCATATGGTGAAAAAAGGCCCCAGAGCCCAGGGACTTTGCACCTCAAGGGGTTATAAAACTGTTGTGCTGACTGAGGTTTGAATTCAGAAATACTATATGAATACTCAGTCTGATGGAAAACTGGACAAAGCTTGACACTCAAAATCAGTGAAAAACTTCTACTTTAAATTTTGTTCTTCACTAAAAATGGATAAGAAAGGGGAAACAAGCAAATTCTTAAGATTGCTGTGAAGATAAATTCCTTGGGGTTTGTGATGCAGCAGTTCAAGGAAATTAGTAATTTTGTACTCTGCAGGGTTTGGATCGCAAAGTAAATAAGGCTTAGGGGTATGTACCATATGATCCAGTACAAACAAATGATGAACAATTAACCCCATGGTGACCACTGTACATCTTTACATATGTGCATATATAAACGATACATATACACATACAGAATAAGAGGTAGGGATCCTATGGGGAAAAAAACCTCTATGTGAACTGGTAATTAAAACCTTTCCAACTGTACATTCATTGAGAAGCTGAATAAAATTTCCATAGATTTCCCACATTCTGACATTTGAAAACTTTGTATTCTATTTTTCTTAAAGTAATTCTCAGGGTGCAAAATACATACATCTAAATTTGCACAGTCTTATGATTGACCAAATTGCTTTTCAACACCCTTTGATACACAGGAAATACTTTCCCTCTGGTTATGTTGCTTTTTAAGACATACATGAAATATATATGCACTTGAACTATTTTGTGACATTATTTTTAAAAACTGCAATAATTAAATTTAAGTATTTTAAGGTGAGTTTTTATCTGTGTACTCAAGTTGACTTTATTAACATTTTCTATTTAGGTACTAAGAATTTTTGATGTGCTTTTTTATGTACCCAGTTAAATAATATGACAATGTAGAACTAGGAATTCCTCTTCTGAAACAATTCACAATCAATAAGCATAGTTCTGCCTCATGACTACCACAGAATCACAATGAAATTCACTCTGAAAACTGAGATACTCCATTTCTGAAAAGCTGAAGTGTAAGAATAATAAGTAGATGGCATCTGCTTCCCACAAAAAGGGGGCTATTGAGAAGATATTCTCCTCCTTCTGCTATAGGTCACTTTGACATATAGCTTAATCCCTTAGTAACACTTTCAAAAGTATCTTGAAACCTCCAAAATACTTAAAAATTCTCTCAGACTCTGCACTGCTGAGCTTTGACCTAGCCTGTCCCAACTATGGGCCTTGCTACATGCAAGATCAGTTTAGAGAAAGTTGCCTTGGAGCCTAAGATAAGTAACAGTGCAGGCCATACAAGTCACCAAATCCCCACAGAAGACCTGCAAAAGCCCCAAGTGATGTGGAAAGACCTACCCTTGATTTTGTTACGGAGATGAATTTTACTCGAAGAGGAAACATTGCTGAGAGCAGTGACAAGCAGAAATATAGCTCTCAAAACAATTTTATATAAAGGATACTGAATCCTTATTTTCTTTACAGATCTTTTGAAATTTCTATCTTTGGACGCACGCTTCTGTATACACTTCCCCTTTCTAAAATCACAGCAGAGTTTTTTCACAGGTTTTGCTTGACAAATTTACGTCCTCTGAAGTCTTGCTTCACCCCTCAGGAACTACAGCAAAATCTCATAACAGCATATTGCAAACTTTTAAAGCTATTATTTAGATACTCTGGGAGAAGAGCCTGGGTTATAAGAAACCTGTCATTAGGAAGCCTTTGGGTGTGTTCTGATTCTAGACTTGTTTCTGTAAAAGTCCAAGTTTCACTCCCAGGGAATGCAATAAGCCAGACACATCTGAGTACAAGGCAGCAGCATCTTCCCAACCAGCATCAATACAGAAAGAAAAATTAAAAGTCGCCTCCAGTAGATGAAGAAGCTAAGAAGCACTGTCTGTGTCTGGCTCTCATTCTGATACAGGTTCTGCTTCCAGCATTTCGTAAATATTTGTTTTTACTTCTGTGCTATGGTCAAGTGAAAACTCAGGTTGTTACTAAAATGTCACTAAGCAGTATTTCTGAGGATATACATTTAAAAGCTATATCTAAAGGTACGATTGATTCAGCTGACCTTTCCACATTCCTGTGAACATAGATATTCTAATGGCTAATACAGAAAGCTACTGTGTGTCACACCATGCTTCTACAACCTTCCAGCATACATACGCTTAAAAGTACCAAAATGTCAGTACCAGAAACATAAGTGCACCCAAAAACTTTAACTATAATAAAACCGAAGAGATTTTTTTATTTGCATTCAGCTGAAGAGCACAGGTTAAAAGATTAAACTGAAGCTCTTCAGTAAGCTGCTTGTAAAGGGCCAAGAAGAACCTTAAAAAAATAAGTACATATTCACACCTAGAAGATACCTATAGCAAAGAATGCAAAGCAATTTACAGATATTAATGAAGCCCACTTTAAATAAGCTAGCCTGGGCTTCCAAGTCTCAGCAGCACAAAGTTCCCACAGGTGTATTTATCCTGCTGGAATGTAATTTATCTTGACTCTGTGTGCTCCCAGTGAAATAAACGATGCACATGGTCAAGCCAACTTTTGTTCACTGTGCAAGGGGCATTACAGCTTCTTCCTCTGTTCATGTCTTGCCACAACTGTTTTTTGACTAAGACATCACCTCTGCATTGTTTTCCCTATTGAATGTCAAAACTAACCCTGACTACTCTACGTGGAATGCAGGACAGGTATTAAGAAATAACAGCAAGTCACCTTCTACCATAAAATGTTTGTTGTTTTACCTAGTAATCAGTGCTTAAGAACACACACATTTCAGAACATTACACTGAAACATCAATCCATCAACACACATCTATGAATGGTTGCAGGCATGCTCTGGTTTGCTCATGGGGAAGCATTTTCTGTGTAAATTAATAGCTGCTTCTTGAGCTGCCCAATGTATAAAGAATACGAAGCAGCTAGAAACCATCCAATAGTAGCATATTTTCTCATAAAGCTGACCTTCATTAGGAACAACTCAGAAAAACATTACACTGTGTGTAGAGTAATTTAAATTCTGACTTTTTCAGATAGAAAAAAAGCTGGTTAATATTCAAGGATCACCTCCTCCAAGCTCAGGAGCTGTGCATCCCAACAAAGAGGAAGTCTGACAGCAACACCAGGAGGCCTGTGTGAATGAACAAGAAGCTCCTGGACAAACTCAGACACAAGAAGGAAGCCTACAGAAGATGGAAGCAAGGCCAGGTAGCCTGGAAGGGCTGCAGAGAAATTGTCTGAGCAGCCAGGAATCAGGTTATGAAAACTAAAGCCTTAATAGAATTAAATCTAGCCAGGGACATTAAGGGCAACAAGAAAAGTTTCTATAGGTATGTTGGTGATAAAAGGAAGGCTAGAGAATATGCCACCCCCTCCGGAAGGAAACAGAAGACCTCGTTATCCAGGATATGGAGAAGGTTCAGGTACTCAATTACTTCTTTTGCCTCAGTCTTCACTGGCAGGTGCTCTAGCCACACTGTCAAAGTCACATAAGGCAAAAGGAGGGACTGGGAGAAGAAAGAACCACACACTGTAGAAGATCGAGTTCAAGACCACCTGGAAAATCTGAAGGTGCACAAGTACATGGGACCTGATGAAATGCATCCGTGGGTCCTGAGGGAAGTAGCAAATGAAGTTGCCAGCCACTATCCATCCTATCTGAGTAGTCATGGCAGTCCAGTGAAATGCCCACTGGCTGAAAAAGGGGAACTATAACCCCGTTTTTAAAAAGGGAAAAAAGGAAGACCAAGGGAACTGCAGGCCACTCAGTCTCACCTCTGTGCCCAGCAAGATTGTGGAGCAGATCCTCAAGGAAACTATTCTAAGGCACATGGAAAATAAGGAGGTGATTGGTGACAGCCCACGTGCCTTGACTAAGGGCAGATCATGCCTAACAAATTTGGTGGCCTTCTATGACAGGGTTACAGCATTGATGGATGAGGGAAGAACAATTAACATCATCTACCTGGTCTTGTGCAAAGCATGTGACACTGTCCTGCATGATACCCTTGTTTCTAAATTGGAGAGACATGGATTTGATAGTTGGACCACTCCGTGAATAAAGAACTGGCCGGATGGTCGCAGCCAAAGAGTTGTGGTCAACGGCTCGATGTCCAAGTGGAGAGCAGTAATGAGCAGCATTCCTCAGGGGTCAGTAATGGGGCCAGGACTGTGCAACATCTTTGTTGGCAACACAGATGGTGGGATTGACTGCACTGCCAAAGAGTTTTCTGATGACACCAAGCTGTGTGGCGTGGTCAACACGCTGGAGGGAAGGGATGCCATCCAGAGGGACCTTGACAGGCTGAAGAGGTGGGCCACTGCCAACCTCATGAAGTTCAACAAGGCCAAGTGCAAGGAACTGCACAGGGGTCAGGGAAATCCCAAGCACAGATACAGGCTTGGTGGAGAATGGATCGAGAGGAGCACTGAGGAGGAGGACTTAGAGGTGTTTGTTGACAAGAAGCTCAACATAAGACGGTAATGGGCACTTGCAGCCCAGAGAGCCAACCGTATCCTAGGCTGTATTCAGAAAAGTGTGGCCAGCAGGTCGAGGGAGGGGATTCTCTCCCTCTAATCTGCTCTTGTGAGACCCCACCTGCAGTTCTGTGTCCAGCTCTGGGGCTACCAACATTATAATGGCATGGACCAGTTGGAGCGAGTTCATGGAGTTCAACAAGGCC
>NW_010253166.1:177480-181099 GCF_000690775.1 Eurypyga helias | reverse complement strand
CAGGGACGCTCCGCCGCTGGAAGGAGCGCGGGCCGTCAGCCGCCGCTCCCGCGCCCTCTGGTGGATGCCGCCGTGCTGTCGCGACAGGCGCTGCGCATCCCGTGCCGCTCCAGCCTGGGAAGTGGGTCACGGCTGGCTGGCAGGACAGGCGAACAGAAGCTTAGTTTGGAACATGTGCCATAAGGAAGGAGTTCGGCACTCTTCTTGTCTTAGCAGTGGGATCATGGGTGTGTTCTAGCCTGATTTCCAAAAGCACTGGGAGCGATGTGGCACTGTGCCTTAGCCCTGAGGGATGTACAGCGCCTCTGGGCAGAAGCCTCCTCTAAAGGAGGAACAGACCACTCTGACCGTTAACGTGAACCACCTTTCGGGATCCCACCCTTTCCACCTGCACCCATGCAAGGACCGGTCCCTGAGCAGACAGGAATTTACCCTGGCAAGTCCGTTGCCCCGATAACAGCAGTTACTGCCTCAAGGGAAGAAGCAGACAGCAGGCAGTTGTTCAAACTCAGATATGTACGTTGACTTGAACTAGTTTTTCTCCATTATGCCACGCTACTGCCTGACTGCGTCACTGACATATTTTAGGGACTGTTCTTAGTATTTTTTTTCCCCTATTCAGCTGCCTTCTGATGGAGTTTCCAGGCAGACTGAAGGCAGTGTCACAAACTGCTCAAACTTCTTATTCATTGTTGCCTGTATGTACTGCTGTGAAATTCCTAATAACTTTTCCAAACTTCATTAATCCCTCATGTAAGAACTCTTCAGGTATTAGAAGGCAGTCCTGGTCCTAGTTCCATGTTAACTCAGTCATTTACAAGGCTAATGACACGCTTGTGAAGAAACATACCGTACTTGTGGCTCAGAACTGGACACACTATGCATAGGCCAGGAAGAAGCTTCGGGATGGAAAGGCTTTGAATGAGCTAACTGTCTGAAAAGGGATTTCACGCTGTCTCCCCCCAGGATTGTTCTGGGTTTGTGGGAAGTTTTTTTGTTTGTTTGTTTGGCCTTTTTTTTTTTAAATTATTTTTATTAAAGCAATGGATTCAATAGCAGCAGAAAAACAGCCCACATTTTTTTGTGTATGTGGTTCCTGAACGACCCTGCTACAGAACTGTTTTTTTAATGTCTTCTGTTACACCTTTACATACATAAGGGTTGCGTGTAAAATGTGTTCATGTCAGAAATCTGGGCAGTTTTTGATGCCATGTATGGTTCTGTTGCAGTAGAAATTAAAAATACCTAACAATCTCCCTTTTTCAACTTTAGAACTGTATGAGGAAACATATGATGGTGAAAAAGTAATCTATTGGGAAGTGAAGTACCCTTTTCCGCTCTCCAACAGAGATGTATCCTTTCAAGCTCTTTGTTCCTCTTGCAGTTTTTGTCACCTGGTCAGCCAGGGATCCCAGCGATGTACTGATTCTAGTGCTCTGCCGCGCTTGAGCTAAGAGCTTGCAGTCCTCATGCTGCATGAATATGTATATATATAGCATGAAGAAAGGTGTGGGGGCCTCTTCCCACACACAACTAAAGCTGACATAGCTGAATTATTACTCTGCAGGATTGGATCCTTTAGAAGCATAAGAAATAGCTTGAAGGGACAGGTATTTGTAATGGAATCGACTTGTCAATTAATCATATGGCAAACTGACACTGTTCTGGCATCTCTTCTCAACTTGGAATCCAGTACGTCTATATTCGTGAATGTCGAGAGATGGATGTTGATGGGCGGAAGATCTGGGTTGTGTTAGCTCAAAGCGTGTCTGTTCCTCAGTGCCCAGAAAAGCCTGGTATTACCAGAGTTAAAAGCTATAAACAAAGCCTGGCAATTGAAAGTGATGGCAAGACTGGATCTAAAGGTAAGAGGTCAGGAAAGTGTGATCATGCGTCATGTAGCCAAAGAATGTGTGTTGGCAGGATGCACAGAGAGGGAGACTGGAAATTCTAAGGTAAAACACTTACTGTAAAGTGGATGTATTGAGCACTAGAAGTACTTCAAAACAAATGAAACTTTTGGAAAGGTCCACAGCAATGTGCTACTGTTAAGAATCTTTTATTTGGCAGTTGGGCTGGGTGGATAAGAATAGACTACTGACCACTTCATTCTGCTGCCTCCCATCCATCTGGGAAGAGGCTGATGATAGCTGCAGTCTGGGTAACTCTGTAGTAAGTATCACGTTTGGCAGATTTGTATATTAAAGGGTTTGCTTAGAGACTGACTCCTCTCTGAGATTAGTCCTTTATAAGACAGGCTGCCTAAAATGGTTTGTAGTAGTCTAAATTAATATTATGGGACTCTCAGCTTCCCAGAGGTTAGTTGGGGATGGCTATATTTTCTTCACGTTCCACTTCAGTACAAGTTGACTTTTTTTGTGAAGAACTTAAAGCAGAAGTGTTGTACTTGGTGATTCAGTCATGCACACTGACAGCTTCTGTCATATGGTGTTAGGGCTAATACACTGTGTCTGGATAACTTTCTGGTGACTCCTCTCTTGTCTCTAGTCTATATGTACTATTTCGATAATCCTGGTGGCATGATTCCATCGTGGCTGGTCAATTGGGCTGCCAAGGTAAGTAAAGGTTGACAGAACAATTGTTTTTGGCTAGTTGGTTTCAAACAATGTATTCACTGCATCCATACCTGTCTTCTGCATGTTGGGTGGAATTATTTTATTTCTTACATGGATGTATTGACCTGTCTAGCTCTTAGGCAGTCTCATTTGCAGAAGCCTGCTATTGTCTGCTCTCGTGGCAGTTGTCTTCAATTTATTTATTTTTATTCCTATCAAATTCCTTTGGATAGTCAACTAGGTAGGCAAAATTATGCAACAAACCCAACAAATTCCAGAGCAAATTTGAATAGCCTTAATATAAGCAAGCTTCAGTAATGCAGTCTGTTCATGGAGGGTTAAAGGAATGGTCTGCTGCTTTGTACAGGATTTTAGTGTTCTGTATTTGTTTGAAGGTCTTGATCTGTACAGTGGGGATTCTCATCTTGCTTACTGCTTTTCTTGATTACATTATGCAAGAATGACGTTTCCACTTTTCTCTTCACAGAGTGGTGTGCCTACTTTCTTGAAGGATATGCAAAAAGCTTGCCATAATTATGCTAAGAGCACATAGGTAAAAGTTGATCTGAATCGTTTAATTCCTAGAGCTCTGCACTAACAGGAGTGGCTATTCTGTATTACACTGGATAAAATCTACCTCTGATATTGGAAGTAATTTTATTTTAGTTGGTTTATGCCTTGAATTTGTAGATCTTTGTTTCCATCTCCAACTGAAGAGCTAGTCACTGACAAGGTAACACCAACATCAGCTGCATCCTTTTGAAGGTCTTAAGTTTAGCCTTGTCCCCCAGGCTTTGCTTATGCTGATTATCATGTGTCAGCTAGAGGAGATCTGTTGATTGGAATTTTACATCCTTGGACAAGAAACAATGATCTTGCTAGGAAAAATGTCTGAACTTGGACTGAAAATACTCTACGTGTGTTATGCCTGGATCTGCCTTTGTGGCCTTTCAGGGTGGCATCCTACTGAGATTGAATAATGGAACAAAGAATTAATTTGTCACTCCCCATTGGCAGGCAGGGGGTGAGACCCCTCCACGGAC
>NW_010253166.1:113434-177173 GCF_000690775.1 Eurypyga helias | reverse complement strand
TGAAGAAAATTAACTCTCCCAAACCAGCACAATTGCTTAGGAAGAAACACTTTTGCAACTCAAGTAGCAAAATTGCATTAAAAAAACCAACCAACCAAACAAAAAAACCAAAAACCAAACAAAAACCCAAACAATTCTTGGGTTGTCTGCTAGATGATCTCCACATTATTTTAGGTTTATAAGTAAATTATTGGAACTCTGCAGTAGGAACTAGAACTCTGTTACTAAGCTTCCTTGTGGTGTCATTAAGTCCAGATATAAAAGGCCTTGTGCCTAAAGCCTTGCATTCACATCTAAATCCCTGTATGAAAAGTAAGAAACCATTAGCTGTGTCCAGCTGGAAAAAAAGGAGGAGTTGGCTTCCATGTCTGATTTAAGGGGAACGAGTTACATCTTCAGTTAGTAGCCTTATGTACAAAGCAGCTTGGATACCAGCTTTAAATTGGAAGTAATTTTAAAGTGGATGCCTGCAACTGAAGGTGGATGAACTTGATGTGAAACACGGTCTTGCTTGCACTTTTAAATTTCATGATGATGTAAAGAATGAAACTGTAATTTTAGATTGTAATCCCCTAAAAGCGCAACTGAGTGGGAAATTAAATTTCCAGCACCTTTGCAGGGGGTGGGATGTGTGGGGAGGATGTTGTGGATGAAAGCTGTGAGGGCCTCAATCTCAGGAATTTAAAATATTCTGCATCGTTACTAAATCTAATCCTGTTACTGAAAAAATCTTGTAATGGGGTAGCTTTGTCTTGTTGAAAAAAGCAATGGCTGAAGTGATTGCCTTTATACTTTGTGTAAAGATTTGTTTCCAATAAATCATTATTCTATCCATGCAGTGCTGTTGCTCATCTCTTGCATTTAAGAGTGGCTGTGCTGGGCAGGTCACCAATGATAGGCTGAAATCATGGGCTGTTTTATTTTTAAAGGCTTTTGAAGGAATAACTTGGATTCATGAGTATAAAGTAGGATTCCATTTTTTCTGAAGAGCTTGCTCTGAGCAGTTTAGGCATTTTCAAGTGTCTTTGACTTGGAGGCTGTTACTAAATTGGATAGACAGGAGGGTATTTCATAACTACATTTACTGCCTCACTGTAGTCTCCTGGTCAGAGGACACTACTAGGCTTTCACACAGAAAACTGTTTTTTACTCATCCCTTAAATGTTAAAGACACTGAAAACTTGCATACAAAAACAGAAAGGAAGGCTTACGACAGGAGGTAAGTTGTTACAAATCTAGATGGACTATATGGAAGATAAATGCTTTGTGAGGAGCAATTTTGTAAAGAACAAATCTATATAGCAAGATGAGTTTTGCTGAAATGTTTCCATACTACTCTGGTTTATAACACAGATAGAGGAATCCTGACCAGTAAGGTAAATGAAGCTGGTGTTTAAGCATCCTACTAATTCTTCTCTGCAGCTGCCAATTAACATATTAATTAGGATCACGTATGGACAGATATGCACACATAAAGAGAATGTCATCTTTCTCTGTTAGTTCAGTGTTCCCTATTCTTTGACAACTTGACCAGAAATGATTATTTTTATCTGGAATCTGAATTACGAAAGTATTCGGGAGTCCTGCTATGACACAGGAACATTTTAAATGGGAACAACTCTCCACTGGAAACCTTCATTTCCAAAGTAAGAAGGACTGCATCCTGTGAATAAGTGTTTCAGTGGAACATGACATAATAAGCAATTAGGTTGATCGGCCTTGAATATAGGTATTAATTTTAGCCTTGTGAAAAATTTCCTGCATCCCAGCTGGGCAACAAGTTAAACTGAAAGCTGTTCCTACAGTTAAATCATGAGTACCTGTAACATTAAGATTTAACTGAGTTTGCCTTTGTCTGTGCACACTAGATTTCATGAAGATTTTTTAATTTTTCTAAGGCCTATTTCATCACTGGAGGCAGAAGACATTCTGCTGTGGGATGTGTGACACTGGAAGAGTCTGGTTTTTGCTCCAGGCTTGTTACTCTTCATTGATGGAAGAAACTCTCGAGAAGGAATCATTTTAATAACTTGTGTTGTTCCTAGAATGGCAAGTTTTGGATTGTAGCAGTTGTTGTTCTATAATATGTAAGGCCAAGGGTTACCTGTGCACTGTCCATACTTTCAGTAGATGCCTGCTGTTAAGTTACAGGGCTCACTGCATTTCTGCCTAAGCGTATTTTGAAAGCTTTTACGTCTTTCCTGATTTCATGTATACTTGTGAGGTTTGGGGCTTTTAATATTCCTAGTGGATATACATATCTTCCAAAGAATGATAGAAATTGTGTGTAATTGGCTGTAAATGGATGTTTCATGTTCAGCTGCAAGCTGGAGTCACGGTTTAAGAGTGGGTTTTGAACATTTTTATTAAGAGCAGGCTGCTGCTGTTCACTTTGAAAGTTAATGCATTTTCTCAGCATGGCAGTCATATAATTGATTTGTACACTTGAGTGCGGAGCGTGATCCCACAAGAAGCCAGTCGCCTGGCCAACCCATTTACCCTGTGAAAGGCTCATATGATGCCGTTCACCTATTCAAATAAAACCAAACAGTAGGAACATTTCTTCAGCGGGGAACTACTTTGACACTAAAGGGGTCTATTGTCCCAGAGTGTGAGGTGGGTATGTGAAAGAGCATATTGCCTTCCACTGATTTTTTACTTGTAACATGAGAATAAACTAACCCTTGATAACACTTAAGGTGTGGTTCTAGGAACCATGCAGTTGAGAGCATTCTCACTGAATAATGAGCTTGATTAATGCACTACAGTGACAGGCAGGCATGTCAGTAATTCAGAAAAAGGACTTCAAAATCCATTTAGAACAAGTTAAAGAATAAGAATAAACAAGTAATCTGATGACCCTTTGAGGTCTTTCAGCAAAGAGAGGCCTAGAAATACCTGCCAGATCACCAAATGCAATTACAGGCATCACATAATATAAATCATTCCCTTTCATAAAGTATGTTTCACAAGTATGTGTGTAACCCATCTTCCCTTTCACACAAGTAATTCTGTATGCATAACATCTTTGCTATAAGTTTATTGTGAAAATATGACTTTAGTAGATAACTAATATTTTGGTTTTCATCTCTTTTGTGATCAGTAGATACCAGAATATTTTAAGACAAAATAAGGCAAGGGTTTTTTTCACCATGATGATAATCAGTAAGGAAACAAGTGGCTCTGAGAGACACTAAAATCTCCATTTTTGGAGATAAACAAAGCTTAGCTGAGCAAGACTCTATGCAATTTATCTGACCTTGAAATTAGAGCCAACTTCGAATTTGGTGCTGCAGTGGGCTGTGGGTTGAACCAGATGATGAGATGGTCCCTTATGTCCCTTCCAAGCTGGATTATTATATGATTTTTAATAATAATAATAAATCCAGGAGATTACAGTGTGAATCCTTCTGAGAAGGCAGCATAATTTTCTTTCCAAATGCTGTTATTTAACAGACCAACTTGAATGAGCTAAATTCCTTTGATATACAATGAGATGCACAAGTATATGAAAATCCTATAATCAACATCTGTATTAGAAACAGGTACATACACATTTTCGACAAGATGCTTGTTGTAGGCTTGCATTATTGCTTTGGTTTATTACTTTAACTAAACTTATTGGTCAGAGTTTGGTGAGAAATCTGGGGAATTTAATTTAAATGAAAGCAGACTTTCTGTATCTTTGCTAGTGAAGCTTAATATAATAAATACACTATTGGGTGAAAACCGCACAACTGCTTTTGGAAAGGGACAGCAATAGCAGACAAACTGAGGCTGTGTTTTATGCACACTCAGAAAAAAATGTTATTGATGCTAGTTATTGTTCATTTCCTGTTGCATCCAGCAGCTGTAGTTTGTATTTGGAAGGTTAAAACTGGGAAAGGCTCAACCAGGCAAGGTTGAGATGTAATTTAGAACATCTAAGCATTCCACAATGATTGTCTAGTTCTACCTTGACTATCATGGCATAGTATGTTTGAAGACAATATGCTGAGCCAAACTGCACTCACAAAATGTTTGCCTTATACATGGTGAGACTCTTTTTGTCAGATTGGGAGATATACTCAATCATATTTAATTAAATTAATTTAAAAGGATATATAGTGTTAGTACATAGGGTCTTCTTCACCAGACCTGGTGGTCATTAACAGCCTAATTAAACAGACAGCAGCAGAAGATTAAGAAATCTTTGCACTGACTCTATAGTGGACTTTACCTGGTCCAATGATGGATATTTCTAATCCATGTTTACTGGTGAATGCAATGTCCTTTACTGACACATGCCTTTCCCTTTCCCTTCCCCCTTCAATACTGTGTCAACATTTGGGATGAGCCCAAATCCTAGTGTGTGATCTGACCTTAGCCATGTAAGCTACCAATTTAGCCATGCTTCCTGCTCTGGAGAGTAAAACACAGACAGCACTCTCAAGGATATTCTTCTACCACCTGTTACTTAATGCCTGCCAGGTCTTGTGCATTTTACTGTATTATAAAAATGGATGCATTTTCATTCTCAAAACATGTATGTGGATCTATGTATCTGGATTTATGTGGGAATAAGGACTATGTCTTTTGGACTTGGTATCTGTTGAAGCTGAGAAAAATGAAGGGAAAAATACAAACTGGACTGAACAGACAGTAGTGAACATGAAATTGTGTTGGTCAGCATTAAGCAGCTTTCTGAAAACAGTATGTTTTTGTTTAAATTGATGTGATATAGTATAGGCACTATATAATAAAACCTTTCATCAGATTGCCATTAAAAATGGCAATTTTTCAGGTATATTCGTCCCTTTTTTTTTCCTTAAGCAGAGGCATATTTTGAAATTGCAACATTTTTGGCTTGCTGTGCCAACTAATCAAAGAATGAAAATGTTTGCTGGAGTCCCAGTAAATACTGTCTGCTGACATGTAAAACTTCCAACTTTTATTAATTTAGCACTGTTGCGCTAATGGAAACTCCAAGCTCTTAGAGCATTCTTCCTCAGATAAGATAGCTTCTTGCAGTTTCCTGTTTTTTCCTAATATTTTGAAAGGTAAAAAAAAAAATCTGCGTTGCTCCACCCTTGCCTTGCACAGAGGCTCCCATTCAAACTCTTGTTTAGTTTGGGAGTAAGAAGTTGTTCATTGCCTGCCGTAGCAAGCGAAGAGGAAAACAAAAAAGGTTCCTTTTTTCACTCTTCAGAATGGCAGGATCAGTAATTTACCTTCAGTAGTTTCCTCAGCAAAGACAGCAAATGAATGACACATCAGCAAGCTAGGATAGTATGGTCTATTTTTGGTAGTGCAGTAAGCATTCACAAAGCTTCTCTGGTTCACTGGGGATATTGGAGGAAATTGCAAATACTGTAGAAGGCTATTCTAATGTCACATGCTTTTAGGTGGGTTAAAAGGACAAATATGGAGCTTTCCACTTTGAATTTCTCTGTGTCTGTTGCTGTTTATCAAGCAAGGATGTGTTTTTGCCTACACTGCCTGCATTGTCCTACAAACAACAATTTTTTTTAAGTGCTAATGAAATCTGTAATGTGGTAAAGCATACAAACAGAGGAATAAGTTCAAAATTTTTACTCAGTTGTAAAACATTCTGAAAAGAATATTTACTGGATTAGTTTCAAATGAAAATAGAAAATATTTAAGCATTTCCCACCTCATTTTCCTCCCACTTTTCAATTTCTTATTATTAAAAATAAAATGGAGATAGAGAAAAATGCAAAGGGAGGGATAGCAGCAAGGAAAAGGAATCTTCAGGCTTGGGGGAGAACTGGGACAATGGTCCAATTGTGAGGGAAAAATAAGGAAATTTGTTTCTCTTTTGTGAAACAAACTGAACATCTTTCAACTACTAACAACTTTTCCACTGCTGAAAAGCAGCTAATACTCTGGAAAAAACCATAGACAGGGTATTGAATCTGCAGAAACAAGTAACTCCCTCCTTCTCTCACAGCTGTATGGCACAAGCAGCAGTGGAAAGTCACACACACACACACACACACAGAGCTTAAGAATTTTAGCATTGGCTTTGCTCCAAAGTGTTTCTTCCCTCTCAGCGGACCCTTAAAGAAGACTCCTGCCTCTTTTCCCCATTGGCCTGCATTGATTCTGCCTCTGTTGAAGAGTTGCTGTACAGGGCAGCACAGTCCAGGTACAAAAAATGTTTATCTTCAAACTGTTTATGGTAATTTAGCTTAGTAACAGCCTTAACTCCCATCTGGAAGTCAGCAATCTCAAAGTAAGGCAACCCAGTCTGCTATATTACTTCAAATACTACTTTTTCCCTTGTACTGGAAGGCCACAGTTTGGGAAACTAAAAGGGCCTCACAGGATAGAAATAAATACATTTATTATTATTATAACTTTTGCTTCAGTAGGGTTACGTAGAGAGCTAACCATATCTGCACAGGAAATAAGATCTCTGGTTAATGGATTTAAGAGAGCAGGTACTGA
The DNA here is from genome assembly GCF_000690775.1 of Eurypyga helias. Lineage (NCBI taxonomy): Eukaryota > Metazoa > Chordata > Aves > Eurypygiformes > Eurypygidae > Eurypyga > Eurypyga helias. Next base: position 170,723 of record NW_010253166.1, on the reverse strand, counting down.
TTACTTGAGGAAGCTGAGACACGAACCCCATGTGTTGTGATGAGTGTGTGATACTGCTAAACTGGCAGCCTCATTGTCTTACAGAATGACCTTGCATACACAGCCTGGTGAGTCAACTGGCAGAGGCTGCAAGCACAGGATTACCGACTCTGAAATATGGCAGAGGGGAAGGAAAACAGAAATACCTACGCACAGAAAGGCATGCATGTGAAGTAAATAAGGGCAAAGAAGCACCTGGAAAAGGGCAGTAAATAGAGCTTAATAGTGAGGAAAGACTACAGGAAACGGTGCCCAAACACTGTAGAACCAGGAAGGTGTATCAAAGCATTAGGAAAGGGCCACAGGTACAGTCTAACAAACAAGGGCACCGCTGGGCACACACGGCTTACTGCTCAGTGCAGACCACAGCCTCAGGGATTTGGGGAAATAGAAGCAATGTGGACACAGTAGCGTGTTTTTTTTTTTTTTTTAATCTGAGAAGTCACATCAGCATTCAGTTTCCTTTTTCCTGATACTTTCCTGATATTTCACACAGGGTTGGAAAAAGACCAGAAAAATTGAAAAAAAAGTGTTTTGGTTTAAAAAAGCATAAGTATATTGCTCATTCATGCTGTTCAGAGGCTAAAGTATAGCTCTAATACTTTGGTGTATGAAAAAAAGTAAGATGTGGCCATTACCTGCAGAAAACACTGAGGCAAATTCCCAGTTGGGGTATCAGTTTCTAGGAAGGACCCTCACAGAGGTCTATGTGAAAATCCACTCATTGATGCACAGAGGTAAATTCTGGTGCAGATATTATACAGAAATTTTACCCTGTAGTTTCACTGTCTTGATGAATCAAAAACCTCAACACAATACCTTCACAACTGTATTGACGCCCTCCTTACACAAACACTCACGCGCACGTGCAAAGCACGTATTTTTGTCATCTGATAGTAGGCATCTTAGAAAATTTGTTTTCAGCTTCTTAACCATGAAGGCTGCAAATATGCATGAAAACCAAGTAAATACTACGATCTGGCAACTGGAAGTTTTAAGTCTCTCCCAAATCATGAAGCAAAATGATGAGCTCTCAACCTTGTTCTTAGATATATTAATCACAGTCTGCAACTGCCTGCTGTAAACACAGGGTGAAGTCCTGCAAAAAGGCAGTGGTAGTTTTGCTTTGCCTTCCACCACCCAGTCTCTTTCCAGTTCCTGTTCACTTCCAGCATGACACAATAAATTAATTCTTTTTATCTTCTGAATTTTTCCTGGTCACCATGTGAACAAGGAAGCACTCAGTTTCATGCTTTCATTTACTACTAATAAAAAGACAATGGATGAAATGCCGTTCAGTCTTTTAAACTTCTGGCTAGTAATATCTTTTGGATTATTAGTCAAAATTGCCAAGATTAGCACAAAATATTGCTTCTGTTCCTTCCCAAATTCACCAAATACTTTGTGTTTCTTTAAGAAAATGAAAAATTTGACTGATTTATTTTTGGCAGTAGCTGTTCTGTACAATTAGTCAGTCCTTGTTATGTCTGACTTACATCTGGATCTTTACAGATCCCAAAATCGGGAGCTATACCTGGTTGTCTATGACTTTATCTCTTGGTATCGCCACTCAGCCATAAATTCTAATGTCTTCTCAATACCATACTCTTCCTTTTTTTCAAAAAGTGACAGAGGGGTCTACCCACCAGCCTTTCTGGCATGCCCATAGCCTAAGACATGGATTTACTAGTATTTCACCTACTTGTTTTCTGCTTCAGTGCTTATGTTTACTAAATCCTTACAGAGCCTTAGCATTGGGCACTCTTCTAAGCCAATCCCACAGGGCAAAATGAAGAGTCCAGAGAAACTTGTCACATTTTCCAAATCACTTCCCAGTACAGACAGGAGGGATTACCAAAAAAGTATCATCTTGCCCTGCTGAAGTTAATCACCAGTAGTGATTGGTAGGGGGGAAGAATCTACAATAAATTCTCCACAGGACATATGTTTCCAATCAACCTTTTAGGGCTGTTAATTATTATCTCATACTGAGCAAATTGTATTTTTAAACATTCTGTGATTTAATCACTTATTTAAATATCAGTGCTGTGAGGAGTTACCAGATTTTTTTGGTGGCACCTAGTGGTGATGGTTGTATAAAACAGTTACTGGGAAATCGGAATAATGGACTGTGGCATCACTGAGCAAACTGGGATAATTTTTCTCTGAATTTAGCAAGGGTATTTTCCACTTCCTTTGTAAAATTATGTCTGTGAAACCTCACACAAATTGTGCACAATGACAGGAAAATTTCTGGAAAAATTCTGCATATATTTTGTCCCTTCTGCAAGAAACCACCCTGGATGACAAATGAGCTGTTAGACAGTATGACTTTTCCCCACAGTACTGCAAAAGACAACATCCTAAAATAGTTTTTCTCCCTACTCAACACTCTTTTTTTGCAGTCTTATAACGTATGGTACAGCCGAACATGAGGCGGTTTCAAACAGGTCCATTCTAAAAGGAAATGCAAAATCCCCAACATTGTATCTGCACTTGGCTGTTGCTGCTTTCATTTTACAAAGGCAGATTATAATGTACATTCAATTTGCATATAATTCACTGCAAACTGGGAATTAAAAAAAGAATAATTCAACTATTTTATTAAAATTAAGCCCCATAACAAATCTGCTTAGGTCATGAGCATTTGATGTCAGAAATCTTTCATAATTTCTGGACTTCTAGAGAAAAATCTTTAACATGACAGCACTAGTTAGACTGAAATCTTAGAAATTATTGCTAATCCCATTTAGGGTTAGAAATCTAGACTTTAGATTCAGCAGGGCTAAATGGGATTAATTACTCAATTCTATTACTAGTTTAATATGGCCCTATAAGAGTCACTTAATATTTGTGTGCTTCTCTTTACACCATCTTTCGTATGGGTCTAAATACTATGCAGAAGATTAATGGTTTCAAGGAACACTGAAATTCCCCATTGGAACACATTACTGATGTACATCAAATCGGGACATATGAAAAAAATGGGAAGATACATTTATTCTCTTTTGATGATGTTATTCATAGTAATAAACCTAATGCTGCAAGATAGAAGAAAAAAAAAAGCAAGTACTGAAAGAAAAGGTGAGACAAAATGTAAATGTAGCAGCAGATTTGTGCTGTTTAGCTGCTTTTTCTGTTTGAAATCAACAGGAACAATGCACTGGATTGTGCTTCCCCCCCCCTCCCCATCGGCTTGTACACATGATTCATTTGACTCAAATCTCTACCAGTAAATGCAACAGCACTCTATCAGAAGTGAAGATCCTACCTCTCTAGCTTCACAGTATGTAAATGTATTAATAGTATCTTCATCACAGCCAGAAAACCAGATTGAATATTGTTTTCTACCTCCTGGGAACTGATGAGTACTAATCGCAGCCAGCCCTATCTCACAGCTCTGTCGACAGGATAAACATTTTAGCAACATCAGTAGATCACTCATGTTGATCACATATGGCAGTGAACTAACCGGAGTAACAAGCAACACGGTGCTATTTTGTATTCTTAGGAAAGAGTTGGTCGGTTTTGTCTTACCAGGAGCAAAGAACATTGGACAATGTTTTGTGAACATAGAGATTTCACGAAACCAAGCTTTGTCTGATTAATATTTAGTGTGAAAGGGCATGGAATAAGTATAATTAGATCTATAAAAGGCGATTTGCAGGTTGGAAGGAGAAATAATAGAGATGTATTCAAAATGACCACTGTTGTAACAAAATAAGAATACACTGACATTCAGTCATTTTAACGTTATTTATTTATCTAGCTGTTTAACAAAAACACCTAAACCTTTGAAGCTCAGTGCAAAGTCCCTCTGAGGCTTTTACTTGCAGATCAAATCCCCAAGTTCTTTTTCCAAGTAACAAATAGAAAGCTATTATAAAAATCTGCAATGCAGAGCAATGTCTGCTTTAGGGGAAGCCTGATCTATTGCATATTGTTGTGACTTGGCATAGAAAAATGCCCTCTTATTACTCTCCAAGTCTTCCAAACTCATTTTTCAGCAAAACTGTTTTTAACCAGAGGTGCTGGCCTGAACTAACCTCTTCATCAGTGAGATCACTCCAAAGCAACTCAAAACCTTAGCACATTAGGAAAAATATTACTGTGCTTCATTACATGGTCTGTTTGAAACTGTACCATCATGGTGAAGATGTTTTCAAGAGTGGCTGGAATTAACACTTTGAAACAAATGTCGATCCTTAAAATCTTACAGAGTAATAATTACATTTCACAGAAAGTAATCTCAACATCACAAAATTTCTCATGGAGTAAAATAACACCCAATCAGAGCAGGAAGATCTGTGTACGGACATTTCATTTAGGTCTTATAAAATAAAAACCTAGTATCTTGAATGGAGACCAAGATGAATTTTAAGCAATGTCCAAAATATCCCCCATGGAAGTTTCTTACAGTTTGCAGTTTCTGACTGAGACTTACAGAGTTAGAATATTACCGGTATCTCAGACTGAAGCCTTTTCTCATGCATGAATAAATGTTGGCCCTGGCACTAACAATTTTGTTTGAGAAGAACAGGATCTGGAAATATCTAGATCATTGTCTCTCACTCTCTCAAACATATATAAAAATAACATTATAACAACATAGCTCATCGTAAAAATGTGTAAGGGTTTGCCTCTAGACATATTTACACTGTAAGGACCCCATTTATGAAAAATTAGAGGAAGAAAATGAACTAGTGTAAAATTAAAGGGACTTACTTGTTCTGCTCATAAAATACTGGTTCTGCTTGAAGGAGCATGGAGTAATGAAGTGCAAAGAAGAGGATAGGATCCTCATTATGGCTGAAATGACATGAGAGGATATGACTTAATAGTAGCAGTTATAACTAAAACCTGCTTTCATTAGTTTATCTTGATGTGCTTTCTTAGACAGTTAAATTTCATTGTTTACATTTTAAAGACAAAACACAAAATAAAGTGATACACTCAGTCAACAGCAGAACAAGAAGTGAAACCCAAGATTTTTGGATCAGTCACAACAAAACCGTGCAAGACACTTCATCGTGGAATAAACAGCGTATGGTTAACTCTGCAACCCTCCTTTGGGTGAACCTTCACTCAAGAGAGTTCATCTAAATCCACTCACACTAAACTTTGCCTCGGCAAAGAAGTCTGCCTGGTCCACAATCGAGTAGTGTTTTCGTGAAGGCAAGAGACAAAAATCCATCTTTGATAAGAGGGCTTGGGTATTCCTTAAACCATAGCTCTGCATCTTTCAGGTCAACGCATCTATCATCTCAATATCAGCACATCACTAACGGAAGCTTCTGCAGCGAAAACATGCGAGTGTTTAACAGTTCACAAGCTGTTTCACATCAGTTTTGGACAATAAGAACAGAGACTTTTGTACAGTTACATCAATTTACACCTGATGAAAAATCTCTTTGCATTAGTCTTGCAAAATCAGACTAACTGAAACTACGTTTTTGTACACTCTGCTGTTGACATGAATCCCGTTTATCTAATATTAAATGCAATTGCATGATGGCTGATTTGGCTAAATGTGATATGTATAAAGCTGGTTCATTTTCTGGTGTCTGAGCTAACAATACCTACAGTTTTCTTGGCAGACACATAAAGAGCTTAATTAGGTTGCCCTTGCAGGGAAATATGGTGTATGCAGCAAGAGAAATGGGTTTTGTTGTCACCTTAGATCCACTTCAGATTGTAGACCAAAACAAATTCAGAAAAGAAATGTAGTTAGTTTTTGCACTCAGTTTGCATTTCCCAACCCAGATGAGTAATGCACAGCGAGTGGATGATTTCCTGGGCAGTGCAATATGTTACTGCCATCTAGTGCTATGCAGCAGCCTCTGCCATGCAACCGAAATACCAGATTTTAATAGGACACGTGGGAGCATTAGATAAAAATATTACATTTCATATCAGTTGATCTATGAAGCTTAGGAAACAGTTGAGTGACATGGTGACTTTTGGTCTGGCCCTGTGATCTGCCCTCTATTTATATGAAGTAAAGTAAGATTGTAACAATGAAAAACCTCCAAAATCAGACAAGAGACATGGTAGAAACTATGCTGAAAAAGTGGAGACTGTTATCTTCAGAGACAACATCAGAACAGAGTTGCTCAATGAGCCAATAATCCCTAACCAGGATAGAGCTGTCTTTCCCTCTATTAAATAAACCCCCCACAACTCTCAGGTGGCCTGCAGATGGTTTCCCGTCAAGGTTTTCCTAAGATCATATGGTAAAAATTTGTCAACATTTGAGACTAAGGCAATTTCTTGGTCAAAATTTAGACCCTTGACTTATAATAAAAAGAATATAATTAAAGTTTTGCTGTTTGCTTTATGAGACCCACTTCTGGATGCTGATAAGACGCTTGGAGGGAAGTGATGCTGAACCACAAAAAAACACTGTCAAAGGAAAAACATATTTTAACTCGACAGACTCTGAGCACTGTTAGGTAGCATGTGACTAAAATAGCTTTAGCTGTCAGCACTGAGTTTCTCATGTTTATTGACAACTATAATTTTACTGGTGCAGTAGTAGGAAAGTTAAATTTGAAAAAAAGAAAAAAATCATGAGGAGATGGTTCCAAACTTGATCCAAAACTTATCAGAGTCCATGAAATTCTTGATTTGAATTTTGGGCCAGCACTTCAAAATGTGTAAAGAGAACTTCAAGCATGACTTGTAACTAGCATGAACAGTGCAAAGTTAAAATAATTGCAGGAAAAGACTAATGCAAAAGTATTTCCTGCTTTTCTCCCTTTTAAAACTCATTATTTCTCCAGATAGAGATGCTGCTCAGGAACTGGAAGGTTAGGATAGTAAGCAGTAAGTATGAGCTTCATTCAATACCCTCCGAAATCTTTACAAGTCTTCTATTTACTTCAGTAGTCACCTGATTAAGCCCTAAAGGTAAAGTTATAAATTTAAATTAAAATCTGAAGTTTTTAAAGGATTCAAAGATTCATTTTTTCAAACATGGCTTGAAGTAAAAATGAAGCAAATTACATTCTCTCTCAACTCTTCATTTTGGATCAAACCTGTAAGATTGTACTTATTTTGTACTAAAGCAACTGAACAGTATCTTCACGGCTTGTCCCACTGAGATTAAGTAGTTTAATCAATTCTGTAGCATATTAAACCATGATACTGTAAAACTGCTTTCTTTTATTGATAAAGGATGAAATGTCACACCAGCGGCTGCCAAATGCGATCATTCATGTTTTCATAAGAAATTTGGGACAGACTCTTAGTGTAATCAATTTTACATAATTTAGGTAGCTGTCTTCATTTCTCCATTTGGTGAAAGCATCTATAAGAAGTCATTCTTTTCCAGTTAATAGAATTACATAGCTTGCAACTAGAGTAGGAGTAATACTTCAGAGTAATTTCTAGGAGAGCACATGGAAAAGCAGCCCATTGTGATTCTTTTGTGATAGTTCAAAGAAAATCTTTCTCTATTTCTAGCCACTTCTGCCTGCAACATGCAAGAACCCTACAATAACATCTAACAAAACATATTTCGGTCCAACTTCATCCTATAGTGAATGGAATGCTAAAACCAGTAAGATTCAAGTCAAATTTATAACATTTGTTTCTTGAATTTAATAAAAATACCTAATAGGAGTGCTGGTGAGATCTGCAATAGCCTTCTGGTGTTATAAGAAGCAGATTACAGATCAGATCTTCATTTCCTTTTACCCTGTATTGGACTAACATTTTATAACCTTTATAAAACAACAAAACCAGTGGAATGTTGTCATTTTACGCTATTGAGTGTAAGAACAACCCAGAATCAGTCCCAAAGGGGTATGCTTTGTAAAAATGGGAACATGCCTACTGTTTGGAGCATTCTTTTTCTGACCCAACAGTTAAAGCTGTGGCTTTACTGTTCAGCCTGCAATCATCTTCACTGCTACAATGATTCCAGGACTGAGTCATTAACTCTCCATTTCATCATCATAGGATATAGCAGTGATGGATTTATAAATTATCTTCTTGAGCAAAGGTCAGCTAGATTAGTCGCTTCTTTCCTTTTCCAGTCCCTCTCCCATCTTAATGTATATTCAGGTCATCATTCAGACTCTTCTGAGACAATGCTTCCACTTCCTAGGATCAGTATCAGTTCACATCTCCTAGCATCTGCCAGAGATGGATGACCAATAACATAGGCTAGGAATGAGCTTTTTATTACTGGAATTCCTTGTGCAGTGTAAACCCACACAGTCAATAACTCAAACCAGGCACACAGATCTCCTGGCTCGGCATATAATACATCTCCCCTCAGGCTATCAAAGAGGGAAAAAAGCATCTAAAAGCCTACCCATTAGTTATTTTCTTTGCAATGTACATAACCCAAAACCAATGGAAAATGTAGTTATTTCGCACTGAAGAGAAACAATTTGCTTTTCCGAAATTACAACCAAAATAGGCTTGATATGCATTAATAGTAGAGTATTGCTTTCAAGTCAAACAATTTCCTATTGTTGCAACCACAGCAATGGAATAAGAAACCAAGTAACAGAAGCAGCAATCCTGGGAGCTGTTAATGACGGATCTGGAACTGCTTTTGTTCTGTGACCTTAATGAAAGGTATGATACAAAAAGAGAGGCTGCTGAAGCATGTAGGAAACAGCCCTCTTCAAAAATCAGACTTTGTTAAAATCAGCTTCCAGAAAAGATTGAGACAGACTACTTCGGAAGATTAAAGGAAAGGCCATTCCATCAAGGAAACAGAAAAGAAATCTTCAATTTCTGAATAAACAGCTCTACTATACTGATCCATGCGACCTTTTCCTACATCCTCATTGCCAAGACCAACATCTTTCTTCTACAATGCGAATGATGTCATATAAACTAGGCAACACAATGATAACTGGAAAATTTGACCCAAAAGAACGACGTCGGCAGAAATGGATTAAACCTGAGAAGACAATTAAACAAGGACTTAATTACAAAACTGAAATTGGTGGTCTGAAGTATGAAAACCAGCCAGAAAGATCATAGTTACTGATTCTAAGCTCAGTAAGTCCTACCAAGCAAATATGCAAATTATGTCCCTATCTAAGCCTGAAAAAAAATGGGGCATATTATGATTTTAGGGTGGCTTTCCTTCAGATTATATCAAAATGATAGATGGGAATGATTTGTGGCATGGGAAAGTTTGCTCTTGTCACAAGGGAAAGAACTACTAAAAAGGCAGCCTTGGATTCTCTCAGGGGTAAAGGTTTTCCTTATTGAGATTATTTATAGAGAATTCGTCTTTATGGTGGGCGTATTGTTTTCTTTTTCTCTTGAAAATTCCATCCGTTCCTTGTTATTTATTTCAGATGTTCCACATGAATGAAGCATATCAAGGTGTTCTTTGTAGAAAAAAATCCATCAGCAACACAGTAAACTCACCATCACTGTAAGTAAATTCAACAATCAGAAAAGTACTAACATTTGTCAAGAATGTTTTGTCTTTTCCCTGCTAATCAGCTAAATGCGTGGGAATAAATGGTGTACTCTAACGTGAATCATCCACATCACAGAATGTATGTATGTATTATGTATGGTGTGATGAATTTCTCTCCAACCAGATCAGAACACTAGTGAGCAGTCTGCATATTTAAAATATTTCCTGAGTTGTATCTGCCAGGAAGGATGCTTTGCATGGGAAACTGATTGCTACTGAGTTTTGATTGTACTTGCAGAACTGGCTTTTTCACAGCGGCTGATTAACATAATTATATTTTACCAGGATTAGTATACCACACTGTCTTCTATATTATTAACAGTTCTATTATAATCAGTGTGATTATAATACGAGTTTCCTTTCTCTGGAGCTTTTTATTCTTCTAGATTTCTCATTAGTGATTCTAAGGAAAATAATACCTTCCTGTTTAATTAAAATATCCCATGTTCATGCTTTCATTGATAGAAAAGGATATTTAAAATCGGCCTTTAAAACCATATCAATCTAAGAATGTGTATATTTATAAAATCCTAAGCCACTTAAGGATGACGATTAAATGACTTAAAATTCAGATATAAAAAGATACAACCACACATCATTAAGATTTCAGGACAAATGCTTAGAGGGCTATAATTGCAGATTATGTCCTTGCCCATCTTCCAAACTGTTCTTCAGATCGTGCTGACTCTCCTCTGGCCCTTTGATACTCTCCTCCCCAAAAAGACTGCAGGAGGTAAACCAGTATACCATGTCCCACAGCATGTTTTACACCTCCAGTGTCACATTGTACCATGCCCGTTTTATGAACAGAGAAGCTTCTAAAGGTAACACATATCCAGGCTGTCAGGAGGCATAAGAGCTACAGGCAAAGTGTTTTCTGTATGCAGATCATAAAGATGCATCTTCTGTTACAGTGATAGCGTGGGAGTATTCATTTTCAGGTTGTTCCTCAGCCAGCTCTGCAAAAGGGGATGAAATGATGACACACAGTGGTCACAGAAAAGCTGATCTGTTGTGTTAGAATCTGGGCTTGGTATAAGACTACAGTCTTGTTTGGTGGGTTTTTTTTTATGCCTATGAATGTTGCTTCTACACAAAACCTCCCACCTTTACAAGTGACTTGGTCTCTCTGTTATTTTATTTCTCTATGGCATACAGTACCACATAAAAAACACCGCAGAAACAGGAGAGTTTTCCCTCTCTCCACCCCTTCCTATTTTTAACAATTTATATGGACCTTTATACAATAACAGATGCTGAGAGCCATGAAACTGTGAACTGTTCAGCACTGAGATTCTAAAATGCCATCCTGATGAGTACTGAAGCAGCTAGAGAGATTTAAAAAAAACCCACAAAACAAAACAATAAAAACAAATCAACCAACCAATAATATAGTCCTTGAGTCAATCCTACAGCTGGTGTAAATCAACACTACCTCCTCTGACTCCTATGTGATTCTGACAATATCAGCCCCTTGAGACTGGTCCTCTTCATGTAGTAATGTGGAGTATCATATTTAAACACAGCTCTAAAAAATGGCAATACTCATTTTGACTGCCCTTCACCATTTTTAACAGAACAATGAGGAAGGAACAGACTGTTTCCTTACTTTTAAATGAGGTATTTTCCTTTAATTCCCTCTTTTTTTGGAAAAAAAGGGGAATTGTAAAGGTAGTTTTCATTTCCATCCTTCTTTTTTAATTGAAAGTTAATTTTCTTTTTCAATGAAAATTGGAAAAGATAGTTGAAGACGGAGCTCTCCAGAGAAAATATAATTAGAAAGCAGTTTCTTCAGTGAGGAGTGATTCAATAAGTGACATTCATCCATTTGAAGGTACAGGATCCTTAGTATTATTAGAATGGGCTCATTTTACAGCTGAGTACCTTGTGTCTCTGCCCTCCCACCTGTGGGTGTTGTCTTTCAGCAAGCTGTACAGCAGCTGCTAGAAGACACTGAGGCAAAGTTTGAGACATTGCATGTATCAGTCTTTCCCTTTTGAACCATTTGTAGTTCTGTATCATTAGAAAGAAAGTGGTTTAGATAAGCAAAACTGATTTGTGAATCTAATGGGCAAATCCTTGCTTAAGCAATTAACATTCTTCCCACTTCACATTCCCTTCAGATTTGAATTGTTGAATAATTTCTTGCTTCACATTCTAAATACCAAAGTAGATTGTTTCTTGTAGAGAAATGCTTTTATATTTTTGTCCAGAAGTGACTGAAGTATGAGCTTGGTCTTTGTTTATTGCATGTAAAGTGTCCCTTTGATATCTTTCAGATTGCACAATACCATACAAGTGCAAATTCTTTCTGTATAATTGCAGTAATTGTCAGGAACTGCAGACTTTTCAATAAACTGTTGGAGGTGGAAGAAAACTGTTCTTGCAGGGAAGATTTATTCTGAATTTGCCCCAGAGAAAATGGAAGGATCTGCATGCTTAGCATTAAAGAAATGATTACAGTGATTATGGGTTTCTTAGTTATAGAACTCACAGAACAAAAGTGCCTTTAAGAAAGATTTAATGTCTCACTGTGTATTTATTCCTGTATTTGCCTGTTTGATTTACTGTATTTAAGACCTTTTCAAATTATAATGTTTTTTTGAAAGAGTGAACTGGTACAAATCAGAACACTTTTACTATTTTAAATGGACCAAGAAAGATTGATTTCAGCTGAAAGTCTGATTAATGAATTCTAACCTGTTCCAGATGTGGATGTTCCATCCTTTTTAATAATCTGCTTGTCGAAAGAGCTTTTCAAAACAAAGTCATCAATCAAACCAAAATGAGCATCTATTTCTTTATTCAAAATCAGAAATAGCTTAGCAACCCATACTGTATCAGAGAAGAGTCTGATTTTTCCACATGTAAAACATACGTAATAAGACAATTATTGGTGGTATGGTCTCAATCCCAGAGACAATAGTATTATATTTGATTAAGACACAGAACATGTTTAGTGCTGACTGAAGGATGAAAAATTAACAAGCATATTTGTCAAATTCCAATTTTATAGAAACAAAGGAAGTAGAGGATTATATTAAAGCAGTACTTCTCTTACAACAGACATGCAACACCTGTGTAGGTCCCACTGCTGCTTTAGAGTGGTATCCCTCCCTTCTTCACAGCATACTTCTGTTAGCTGTATATGAAATAGTACACGACTTTCATGGCAGCAGTTCCATTTCATGATGTATTTGTAAGACAAGCAAATTTCTTGTCACAGTATTCATCAAGGATGTCATTCTTGGCATCAGGAGGAGTTTACACTTTGTACGTTTACAAGAACTCTTCTTTTTTCCTTTCCTACTCACCTGATGACTCTGCCTGCAACAGTTGGACCCTCTTAGTTCAGTCCATCTGATTTTTCATCCCATCTTTATTATTTTCTGTCCATGAAACTGAACAGAAATGGCTGCCAGGGGATTCTAATCTGTCCTGGTGAAGCTTGCAGCTTTCAAAGAGTGTACAGCTATACGAGTAGGAGTTCAAAGAATTCACTTGTCTCATAAAAAGTTTGTTATGTTTTGCTTTCCATTTTAAAACCAGAACTCCAGGTTATTCAGTGTCAAGAAGTCTTCTACACTGAAAGACTCAAGGACTTCACCAAGGCTACAAACTAGCTGGTAAGGGGTTTAACAACTAACATATGAGGGCACTCCGGCTAAGGATACAAGAGTTTCACTTTCTTCCCATGTGACTTCAGAAAAATACTTTAAGATGTTGATTCCTCATCTGTGAAATGAAAATAATCTCTTTTGCTTAGATGGGAGTTGCTGGATGAGCCAGTAAGCCTATTACCTATTTGAGCAATCTGAAACACTAAATAACCAATGTGCTGTGCTGCAGAAAAATAAGTTTGTCTGCGTCAAGAGTAGCCTGGAAGCTACTCAGCTCTTCTTCATTAATAATGGTTCACTGGTTTAGACATTTGATATGTATTCAGATCTTCTCTCTGCCCCATGAATCTTCAAGGTTAGGTCTGGCACAAAGAAAGGCTGCTGCTACAATGCACTAAGAGATCACAGGAGCCCCAGATGGTGGGCATTGGTCAGAGGTCACCAGTTAAAGGCTTTTTTTGTATGCAGGACATTTGTGCAAGTAGGAAAAACTAATAGCTTTGACTTCAGGAGGCCAGACAGTCTGCAGACAAGCACCATGCAGATCTCCAGACCGCCCTGCGAAGGCTCCTCAGTTCTTGCCCTCAGCACTCCTATTATTCCCTTGCAATTGCTGCCAGTTGGCTTGGTAACCATGGACATATTTGAACAGCTGAATTCTTCCCTCAGTTACACTTGGCACCACTACAGACTTCAGGGGAGCTACAGGGTGTAACTGAGGGCAGAACTTGGCTCCCAGAGTCCACTACAAACCAAGTCAAGGCCACCAAATGCATTTTTAGCCTCAATGATTTAACCCGTACCATTTGCAAAAGGAACTTAAAGCATTAACTGTATCATCTTGCCTGAGAAAGCCTGGCTCTTTCTGTTGGGCATAAGATTATGTTGTGCATGAAGCTCTGTCAGTGTGCCAGTGAGTGTGGAAACACACGCGTTTCGCGTACCCCAAGCGCGGGCTCGGTGTCACTCACGCTGCAGTCCACCCACCCATTGCACCGAGTTAAGCCAGCTTCCAGAGCTGTACTTGAAACAGTGCTTTGTTTTAACCACATATTTTTATTTCATGAAACACAGCTAAGTACCCTGAAACTAAAGAAGTATTTTTTCATGCCGCTATAATTTGTGAAATAATGAGACATTTTGGTCTGTTAACTCCTCTTAAGTCTCACCACAATGTTATGCTTTGACTTCATTTGTGGTTGCAAAATATTTACTTTTCTCTTTAGCAGATTATATGAAGCTGTGTATTTTGTCTTGGGAGATATATACATATATTTTTTTATATATTTAATCTTAGTAGTAGCTGTTAGTAAAGCTACCTTTGTGCTCCAATCTGTTCTCGCATCCTCTTTAAAAAACATTTACCAGGATATTGTGGATTTATTTTGCTATGTTTTCTAAAAAAAAAAAAAAAAAAAGGACATATAATGATGGTTTTTTTCACTATTCAGATCCTATGCACACAAAGAAGTCTTCATTTGTATGGGGACTATATTCCCCAAACAATTATTTAGTAACATTAAACTTTCCCTCATTAGAAATTATTAATACAAGGTGGTATTTCTAAAACTGCCAGAGGGAGTTAGAATCTTAAGCCTTCTAAAAAGTCAGAGTGAGCTTTGATTACAACAAACTCCACAGTAAAGGAGACAGTACTGACTAGTTAGGATTAAAGCAGCAGGACACCCAGACTTACCTTCCTTCCTTTTTTACCAACACACACTAGCTTCAATCACCAAAACCCTGATGATCACTCATTTATCAACTGAGCTGCTATCCAAGCAAAATTCAGATGGTGAAGATCCAATCCAAAAATCAAACAGCTACAGTGTTCAGGAGACTTCTGGTTCTACATTTGAGCAACCTGTAGTAACAATGCTGCTTATACAATATGACCATGAGGTAATTAAAATTTTAATTTAATGCTTGTAAGAGGTTATAATATCCTTTGAAAAAAACAAATGTGTATCTAGTCATACTTCTCTCCCCCCACCGCTCCACTGAGAATTCAAATATGACTTCCCTATTGCTGGGGAATGCACCTTCACCAAGTTTTTTCTTGGTAATCAGAGTCCATCTCAGCTAGTACCTTTCTCTCTTCATTCCCTATCAGCTTAATTCCTAGATGTCTCCACTGCTGCTGTTATCACGGGGTCTTCTCTGTTTTTCCTACAGAGTCTCTAAATCTAGTAGCTACTGAGTCTTGCAGGGATAAATTTGGCATCAAGGGACAAAAAAACATGAAAAGGAATTTACTGCACACAAAGACAGTAACACTCAATTATTCCTGCAAGCTAAAGGATCTTTTAGCAACCTTTTTCATAGTTTCTGTGGCTCTTACTTAAGTCTGCTCAGACTTTCATCAATTTTAAAGACATACAGCACCTGAATCTGGAAGAGGTTTCAAGAGCTGTATCATCAGTGCCAAACAGAAAGACAAAATAATCCCTCTATTTTTATTCAGCGCCTCCTTTTTCTAAACACAAGCATTTGCATTTGCTCAGTTGGCTACAGGATTTTAGAGGAGGAAAGCCATGTTCTGTTGAGCCTTCCACAGAAATCTCAGATATTTTTCACATGTAGCTTTTCCCATATATATGGCATTTTACTTGGCTATCTTGAAATGCCGTTTAATGTTCCCACTATGCTGCTGCTGCAGAGTCCTATCAGTAATCTTAATTTTTCATGACTTGTCAGTCTGTATGTGATCTGCGATTCCTGTCAATTAGCTTCTAATTTCTGACCTGAAACTTGAAACTTGAGAAAAGTAGATTTTCAGAAGTCTCTAGACACCTAAAGAAAAGCACCTTGTTGCATTAAAAAGGGGCTTAAAGAAATAAGGTACCTAATTCCTGTTGACTTCCCATGGAAAAGTGCTTAAAATATTTAACGACTTCTAACAGTTTAATTAGCTGCTTGCACGTGTTGTAAAGTCCCTAAAAATACTTTTGAAGATAACAACCTTTGCTTTCAATTTGTGGATTGTTTCCTATTGTGGAAGCAGAGGAAAGACCCAAAAATGAACATAAATTCTATACACTTCAAAGTCTCTTTGCAGTGGAGAAACAGGATAAAGGAATGGTTTGTTGTACTTTGGACTTGTGGACCTGTGCTGTCTTTTAACCACACGTCCAGATATAAACAATCTGCAACTGGGAATCTTTATGCTAAATATCTTTATTAAGAGATTCCTAAAAAAATATTAAAGTAGCTCAAACTGGGTCAAAACTCCACTCTTCTTTTTTTTTTTTTTCTGAACTGAGATAACAAATTCCTGACCTGTGTTTTTATTCTTATATGGAATTAAAACAATCTGGGGGAAGGGAGGGTGAGGAGGGAGGAGTGAAGGGGAATTTCTAGTTTTTCCACAAGACAAATCTTGGAAAAAGATGAATTAATTTAGCAAATAACAGATGCATATGGCTTCCAAATGTCTCAGGTTTTTCTGAGCTTGTGAGGAAAAATTATGATGGGGGTTGTTGTCTTTGATACCTAGAGCTGATCACCTACTTTCTCCTAGTAGAGTCTCAGGTTTTCTGAGGCTTAGGTTACATAGGAGCCACACAAGCTTGATTTAATGAGACAGTCTGACACTTGTCTTGCCCCTCTGGACAACAGAACTCAGATTGCTGAGAAAACTCAAGCTGCTGTTTCTAAACCAAACATTGAAAGCTACACTAAAGAATTTCAAAGCAAATGCTGAGGTGATATTACAATAATCACGTATATTTTAGTTATAGCCAGAGATGAAATCCTACATAGTAATACATACCTAGAGAAAACATGATATGAACCCAAAAAATTCTGGGCCAACTGAAGTAAAACACTACATATTCATCCTCCCTTTCAAAGAGCTTAGCCAAGACTTGACTTGGTCCAGAGACAATTTTCCTGGCTGCAAAGAGGAAGAGCAGACGCCTATAAAACTTTTTTCAGACACATGCTTTCTCACTGTACTCTAGAGGTCAGTATGGCAATGCTTGTGAGATTTGTCTGTCTTAACACGAGAATATGTAGTCAACTGCCTTCCTTGTGAAAACACATAGATTTAGTCCTCAGGTAAGAACAGAATCCCAAGAAATTAAACTAATGGATTCTAACAAACCATGCAAGCCTAACCTCCCATTCCACATGATCTGATTAAGGACACCGTTTTGTATTCTCTATGCCACCACATGCTTACAAGCCAAACTATTTTTGTCGGTATAACAGTTAGGAGCATAAATAATACCTTGAATTTCTGAAGCTCTGGTTTAGCTGTTTTAAATTCTCTTGACTAGAAGTAAGGATGTATAGTAACAATCTATATATAGTGAACAAACTCTGAAAGTAAGAATTCCTCCCAGCTCTTTCGAAAACTTAAGCAGAAAATAATTTTGCTTAGGTATATCTCTGTCTTTCAAGGTGATGAGTACTCTTGAGAGATCACTTGCAAAGCCCAAGATTATAGCTGATTCTTATTAACGTACAGATTGGAGATACATGAATGTAATTTCCTACCCATATTTAGTATGGACTGTCCTAATTTGGAACTCCTGCTTCAAAAGCCTCAATGGAGGTGTTGAAATAGTGCAATAATTCACTTGTCCTCCCCTTGTACCAACTTCTTTGCTTCCTGTAACTCTTTTAACCGCACCTTTAATAGTTGTTATTTTCTCCCTCTTCCTCTATCCCTGCCATACACACAGAATAACAACAACTCTCTGGACAGAGGGCTTTATTTCCTTCCATCCCTACACCAGCAGCTTATTATTTCACTTCCCTGAGCAATACTAGATAGGACTTTCTGCACAGGTTTCAGGATTGCCTAAAGGTTTGAGGTCAAAGGGTTGATTATAATATTTGACTAGATTACATTGTTGGAGTAAAATTTATGCCCTTTATCTTGGTCCTTATTATGTTAATCTGGCAAGTAGCCAGGCCCCAATTAAAAGTGTGCATATGTATACATATAAGCATGTACGTGCCAGAATGCTAAGCAACTGAGAATCAATAGACACCCTCAGAGCAACAGTAGAAAAGTATTACTCAAGAATATCACTGTATAAAATTACAGTAGGATCACATTCCAATTGTTTTAATGAAATGACCACAATATGGGGTGTTGTTTGGTCAGGGTTAGCCATAAAATTCTTAAATTAATCCCTAACCTGTATGTAGTAGGTTTCATATAAATAATGCCAGCAAGACAAATGGTAATCCCTATATATTGCAACCATAAAAAAGCTTAAGGAGTGTTGCTTTGCTTATTATGGATTTTATCAGGGTTTTGTTGAGTGAAGTAGCAATTAAACTAAATATGCTGTCCCAGAAACCATTTATGACTCTTCTGTCTATGTAGAGCAGATTATACTCAAAGAGACTATGACATGCATTTCAAAACATGCTTTAGGCTTTCTTTTCAATTGCTGTAAAGAACCTAGTATGGATCTCTTCACAAATGATCTGATGAAGCCAAAAGTCTAGTGGGGCAAAATTTTAAAATTTTGGGTCCTATCCCACTTGCCTAATGCAGTAGGTGCTTTTCCCAAACAATTCTTAGGTCATTTATGATGAATTCAATAATCCAATATAGTGTTCTAAAAGTCAAAGAAGTTTTTGAGTTTGATGATCTTTGGAACAAGCCTTGTAAAACACATTTTTCATATAAGTTTTTTTCCCTGGAGTATTTTTGACACCAGAAATCTTCCCAAGGAATTCTGGGGAAAGTTACCTTTTCCTGTGACAGTTTTAACCAAACAGGATCTTATGAAGAAAAAGTGTGCAGAATCAGTTTTATACTGAGGCCCTCCCAGTCCTCAGCAGTGCCAGAGCACCTAAAGATGCTGCAACACTTTAGCCCACAATCTCCTCTAAAAAAGAAGCATATATCTAAGGAAGGATGACTATGGGAAAATCAGTAATTAGAATCTGTAAATAATTAAGCTTACAGGGAGGTTGGCTAAAAATGGCATCTTGTAAGGGAAAATACATTTTCAGCAGTCTGAAAAGACATAGGTTCTGCCACAGTATGTTTTTGACAGTTCATTATCTGCTAGCCCTGCCCATCGAAACGGGGATTTTATGGCTGAGTTCTGCTTCACTGTTTATCTGTGTCATGCGGGTCCAGCAAAGCAGCTTTCATTTCCCTTTGTCCACTTGCGTATATATGAAAATAGATTTTAATAGACCAGCCAGGAGTTTTAATATATGAAACTCAAACTGCATACACCATTTGCTGTCCATGTTCTGATGTGCACCAACAGCATTGTTTATTCCTGTAGTAATTAAGTCTCATCCTTAGTTGGTCTTCTATGATAATTACAGTGGACATGTAGACAGAGACAAATGTGGAGAGAGACAAATTGTGATAAAAACATATGGTAAATATGCACTCAGATGACCTTTTTAATTAAATTACAAGAAAAATATTTCCCTTACACAATAAAACTAACAATGTGGATTGTCACAAAAGTGACAAAAGAATGCTCTTGTAGGTGCAATAGTCCCTTCAGACTTGAGACTTGTATTCAGCTCCTCTCTCATAAGCAGTTTTTGTTTCACAGAGCAAAACCTACCTGTTCTGTGCTATATTTCTCCATGTGTAAAACTCACCCTGTCTGTCACATTAAAAGAGCAAGATGTCTGGGACAGAGGCTGTGTAATTATTGGTTGATCTCAGCTGAGGCTGCTAAGTGCTGTATGTAAAACAAAGATTCTTGGATTTGGCTCGAATTCACTGCCAACACTTTAGGTTAGCCCCTAAGCTGCTTTAATTTTTAATTAAAATACATCAATAGTACAATTTGAATGCTTGTACCACTGTTGTTTCCAGCTATACACTAATTTTGTTGTCCTCATTTACACAACATTTAATTTTCTAGTTGTTATCTGGAGAAATTAAATAGTATTTTTCAGAGCTTTCTTCTTGCTGCTGTGGGTATGCTAGCTTTCTCAAAAGACACCTGCCCTGAAGGTAAATCAGACTCTGCCATCTTTTTACTCACTCCCCCCATGATTGCCACAGGATAAGCGCATCAGTCATTGGCCTGTAATTATCATTAATTTGCTGGTACTCATTAGATGAGCTGCAGGAGAGACTGAAACTGGTGCAATGAAAAGACTGAAGCTGATACATAAAGCCATATTCAGAAGAGTGAAGCTATACACACACTTAACTGCATGTGCACCACTTGGCCACAATACAATTATGACTCTTGTCCCAAAGAAATTATGACCCAAGGCACTGATTCTGCAAGCTTTAAGCAAGTGCTTCAGTGACGCAGTGCTGTGTTGCCTATGTTGCCACCTCTCTCAGTTCCTACCAAGAATCTAACAATTGATGACATCTGCCTAAAATCCCGCTTCTGAATGTCATAAGCCTGCATGAGAACCTCCAGATTCATTTGGGGGAAAAAAAAGATGCTGTCACTGCACAGAAAAAGACTGGAAAACATGACGCAGATGTTTCCTTAAGGCTCAGTAAACAGAAAGCAAATTAAAAACTACCATTTTAAAAGAAGTTCTTTTAGAAGAAGATCACATTTTTTAAATCTTAAAGGCCAGCCTGATGATGTTTTATTACTTCAGGTTGACAGGATGATCACTGGGACTATTCACAGAATATAAAGATAAAAATGTGCAAAAGATCTTTGTCAGATCTGGCCCTACAGCCAGCCTCTCACTCCCCAAGAGCATGTCACATGGCAATACTTCTAAATTTGGCTCAAATTTGGTTTTGGTGCATGCAAAATTTGCCTAGATCCAAACCTGGTTCTGCATCTACCATTTAAAGCTTTTCTATCACACATAGGAACCTCCAAATAAATAAAAATTACAAAGAAGGTTTTATCTGGATGTAGATGTGTTTATAAGAAACTCAGAGTAGTGAAACCGAAACAACATTGGGAAGGGAACCAGAGGCTGATACCTGAGCTATAAACTATCACAGATTACAGTATTTAGAAAGTTCACTAAAACAATCTCTTCTTCAGTTTCACTACATGTAGTCAGCATCCTGGCTGATATTGTCTGTACTAGAATTTGCCCCCATAAAGCCCCAGGGAATCAAGATAAAAGCAGTAGGAGAAACTGAACAGGATAATTTCCTTCCTCCCCAATATTTTCCATGTAATGCTGGCAGTTAAATCTGCAAAGAAACGGTCCAGCAAAGGAAATCTTTGACAATGACTGCATGTGCCACATTGCAGCCCCTTCCTCCCCCTTTTTAGCTGTTTATGCTAAATCAATTTTCATTTGCCACATGGAAAAAAACTGTGTCAAAGAAAAGGATACACTGTGAACATAGCTTCTTCCTTAAGGGCTCCCAAGCTACAGAAAAACTCAGAAAAAAGGGTAAAGTTTGCTCATCTCCCAATAAAAGCCCAACATGTGAAAACCAAAAGACAACATGTCTCAAAGCAGCCGAGGGTCCCTTCCTCTAATCTGCTAATACACTCAGAATATCACATGAATAACCCCCCTCCTCTGTCCCTGATTTATTCTTTCCCCTGTGAGCACCAGTTTTGCTCTGAACACAGAAGAGGAAAAAAAATTACAGCAAAATCAACAGCAACATGACCATAAATATCCCCCAGGCCCCAGAAGAAATACTAGACCTGTGGCCAGACCAGCCCTTTACCGTTAAAGGCCTCTGGAATTTTCTAAGTAAGGACCAACAGATCAGTGAGGTGGCAAGCAAAATGACACTAGTGTTAAACACAAAGGCTGAAGTGAATGAAGGAGAGTTTATACTCAAACTTTCCAGCATGTAGAGTAGGTTCTTTCCTCCCAGCTCACCCTCAGCACAACAGTAAGGTGCCACTTACCCTGTGCCGCTCAGGCCTTTCCCTGAGGCAAGGCTGCTCTCCTGTCACCTGAAGGAAAACTGCTGCCAGCTGAGGGAAGACTGCTGCCAGCTGAGGGAAGCCTGCTGCCAGCTGAGGGAAAACTACTGCCGCCTGAGGGAAAACTCCTCTCCTGCTACCTGAGGGAAAACTACTGCCACCTGAGGGAAAACTCCTCTCCCACTGCCTGAGGGAAAACTCCTCTCCTGCCGCCTGAGGGAAAGCTTGTCTCATCACCTGAGGGAAGACTTCTGTCACCTGAAGAATATCTCCTAACAGAAGGCTCCTCCCCCGTCACCTGAGGGAAAATTTTTCTCCTGTCTCCTGAGGGATGGCTTCTCTGCAGCCCAGGCCTTCCCAGAAGCTGCATTCACGCTGAGGTGTCCCACTTTGTTGTCTGCGAACTGCCCTCCTACCCAACATCCAGAAGCTTCCCCAGCTCACCTAGATCCCCTCAGGGCAGCATGGCTCCTTGTCTGGGAGACTGCAGCCAAGTCTGAGCTTCACAGGCAAGACCAGGGAAGCGGCCTGTCCTTGTCTCACCTTCTTCACAGACATTTAGCAGAGCATGTGCTGGAGTGCAGGCAGAGGAAATGCTACTGGAATGTCACAGTGAGTTTGTGGGAAGATGGGTACAAATTAGTGTGTTCTCGGGGTGGCAGGGTAGAGTAGAGGTACACTCGGGCCTGTTCCAGGGGAGGTTCAGTGCAGCTAATGAACGGGGATGTAATCTTGGAAATAAAGTGGTATTCTGAGGGTGAAAACTCCCAGAAACCAGGGATGAAATTGTAAGCCTGTGAAATGCAGCAAGTGCACTCTCCTACATATTAGCAGGTCCTCAGAACCTTCAGAATCCCTAGAGATTTGTTTGGGGCAGCACAGCGTCCTTTGAAGGGTTAATGGTGATAGAGCCAGATTTCAGACTTCTTTCTTCTTTTCTATACCTTTTTCTGACAGCGCCATAGTCCCTGGGGCTGGAGGGCAATAGTCTGGTGTAACCAAACACAATTTGGGCTTTTGAGTTGAGGACGTGGCTGGAAAGGTTTGTGGGAGCTGTGTGGGAAGGTGAGGCGAGATTCCTGAGGCGGCAGTGGACACAGCTCACACGAAACGGCCTAGATTTTAAGATGCAGTTTTGAACTTCAGCCACTTGATGGCCACATTATAAAATGTTGTTTCAGGTAAAGCTAGTGCTGTCGTTGCAGTGACAACGAGCCTAAAATGTATGAGGTCAGAAAACTATCTAGCCAGCCTCCCATACAGGAGTATGTTTGTGCATGTGTCTATTTTGATTATGTTACTATTTACTTCAACACCTCCCTGAAAAAAATGTATAATATAACATGGAGGAAAGGCGAAGGTTTTATACTAGAAGTGGCAATTCAAATTTAACTCTCTGGTTCCATGGCCTTGGGGTATGGTGGCTCTTTGAAACCTTGGATCCCATAGCCTCAGCTCCCTGAGGATGTGACTGTTCAGGGGCTTGGAATAAGTGTAGGATTGTCTATATACACACTTGTACACACCATAATAATGTAAAAATAGAAATATTCTTGTAATATTGTAATAAATAGAAATATTACTTCACACAGTTTGAGAAAGAACTAACTGTGGTTTGAAAGAGTGGCTAGCCAATCCATCTCCTGATTTCAATATTGAAAGAAAACACACTATAATACATTTGGAGATTTGATAACTTTTCATAAAGAAATGTGGAAATCTAATGGTAGTTTCAAATAGAAACAAGCAAGACACTTCATGTGGAAAGTGGGTACAAAATTGGCATTCTGAAATTTTTCAGATTTAATTTCTTCCTAAGCAAAACATTGAATATGTAAAAATTATTTTTTGACTTTTACAGATTTGAGTTTTGAGCCTTTGATTGAACCCTAAGCCATTCTGGCTGAAATCATGGTCTGAGCCTTTTACCTGAGAAATGCAAACCTGCAGTGCTTTTGACATTTTATTTCTTTTGAAAGTATTGATTTTCAAGTGATTGAAGAATGTATGTGTAATGCATGCAATTTCCTCATGGAATTTTATTCTGATATGGCATACTCAAAAGTTGTGGGACCTGCTGTCATTGCTTGTAGTGCAGTTCTTTTGCTTCTACCATAACCTCAGGGTTACGGGGGCTCATTGGCAGCACTGTGACAGTGTTACTTCAAGAAGTATGGCTTCTTTCAGTTGTCAAGAGCACTTTTGAACATTTTATAAAAGGAAAACAAACAAGTTTATTGTTGCCAAAAGGTCTTGGGAAATACAAGAAAAAGAGATTGTGATAGTACTGAATAGAACCAAAATTTGATAAGATCCAGACAATTAAAAAAGCATGCTTATTTTGATTACTTTAAAAATTCTTAGTGGTATTTTTGGAGTGTTTGTTTTAAACTTAAGGCAAAATGAAAAAAATAACCAAGAAAAAGCCTGGTTAATATTTTTTCAGCATAAAGTAGTTTATCACAGAGCCTGGGACAGGGTCTGCCTCTAAAATGCAAAGTGTTCAGCTTAGACTAATTGTAACAGGTGAACTTCTAAGACTGCAGTATGAATTTCTGTCTATACACTCACTTCATTAAACAATGAATCTAAGTCTACGTCTACTCTCTATCTCATTAATTTGACCCAACTACTCTCAGGAAGCCAAAAAAATCAGTATCCTGCACTTAGGTTTACGATCTTTAACACAGCGGATGATAGTGAATAAGATAAGAGAAATTCAAGTTTTAACACGTTTGAGGTGATACTAAATTTAAAGGAAGGAAGCAGGTGTTTAATCTGAAGCTGGAACTTTTGGAACAGTATTTGACTGCACAGTTTAAGTTGGGGAAGGCTCCTGGGCAAGAGCAGTCTCATGAAAATTCACTAGGATCTACAAAATGAAAGACTCAAAGGGAAACTAAGAGTTAGTTTGTGCTGTTTCAGAAGCTGTTTTTTGGAACTCTCTTCAATACAAAGCTAGTTCCTTTTCCTGGCTCCTTTTCTGTTCAACTCCATGTGTATATGAAATGCCAAGTAAGAAGAGCTATTTATTGTTCTTTCCTGATTTTAAATATGTTTGAAAATTTGATAAAATCTAAATTGACCCACCATCACTCTGGCCACCATGAGTTTCATATGGTTCTAGTTGTTGCTTAATAATGAAGAAAAAAAATCATGCTGCAATTATTACTGATCTTTGCTTTCTTCTTGCACTCCTTTTTTCCCTTTCCTCATCCTCCAGTGTGACTGTGGCATTGAATACAGCTGAGACAGAGCTGGTTCCAACCTCTGGTACTTATTTTTGGCTCATTAACTTTTGGCGAAGAAGGGACACTTAATAGGTCTGACGTTCCCGGCTAGGTGCTGATTGATCAAAAGTCAGCACAGTCAATGTTGTTATTTTTTCCAAACTCATAGTAATGTTATTCCCTAAGAGCCCACAAAAACAAAGCAATTAGGCTGGCTTGGTAGAATGATGGTGGCTAAACCACCATCAGAAGTGAAGATAGCAGCTTTCCATGGGATTACCTTTCCCCTATTTATTTCTCAAGTCTTCTGCAGTCTAATTTATAAAATGACAAGGTAATGCATGTTGTATTTAAAGTACATTAACTGGATTATGCCAATTGTGCTCTTCAGGAATGTGACATTGTGAAATGAGATTTCCACACACCTACAGGAATGAGCAGACACTGTATTTATTAGCCTAGTAAAAATACAATCTTATATCAATAACACCCAGACTCTCTCAGTTTCTTCCTGTTTGTGTTGTGTGTCTGTGTCGGCCTTGTTCTGAGCCAGTGTTGCCAGGTGTACTCGCCAGAGTCTACTCAATTGGAGCTGTGAATACCAGCCAAAAATAGCTAGATCAGATGCTCCAGCAGAGTTAATGATTCAGAGTCAGTAAGAGTGCATGCAGAAGGAACACACAGCTATTGGAAGTTGGAACTTGCTCACTGAAGATGAGGTTGTAACTGACATCAGGATGTAGAACACCATTAGCTGTCTGGTCAGGCTGATTAATAAGGAACCAAGTAATAACTTCAAATATTTATGTTCAAATCTTGCCTTAGGCTGATGAGGCACTGGGTACTTGTATATAGCCAGTACCTTTCTTGTGACTTGATTTCCCCATCTCTGAAATAGAATAAAGTAGCTGCTCATGAAATGAAAAGATTAGGTCTGCAAGGAGCAGCTGAGGGAACTGGTGTTGTTTAGCCTAGAGGAGGCTCAGGGGTCTCTTCTCCCAAGTGATAAGACAGGAGGCAATGGCCTCAAGTTGCACCACAGAAGGTTTAGATTTAATGTTAGGAAAAATTTATTCGCTGAAAGGGTTGTCAGGCATTGGAACAGGCTGCCCAGGGCAGTGGTGGAGTCACCATCTCTGGAGGGATTTGGGAGATGTGTGGACAAAGTGCTCAAAGACACGGTTTAGTGGTGGATATGGCAGTGCTGGATTATCAGTTGGACTTGTTGATCTTAAAGATCTTTTCCAACCTAAAGATTCTATGATTCTGTGATATTCCAAACAAAAGCCAATATAGATTTTATTGACAGGGAGAATATCCCAATTTGATTTATTTGGGATTTCCTTATGTTGGTAATACATCCTTAAATAAGGTGGTGCTGCTGGTATTCAGTGGATGACACTCACTTCTGCACAAATTAGTAGGTTTATGGGGGACTGTTGGAATTGGTGATATAAATGTGCTCCATATACAGATGCATTTCACTAATTTCCCTTTGAATCTGTGAAAGAATCTCAGTGGGCATTAATCAGGTCCAGAGTACCTGAGACCTGCCAAAACTCTGTCAGGACATTTTGTCCACATTTGGAAATGGAGAAATCCATTTTGGTTTTATCTCAGTAGGTTTAGTGTCTCCCTATTTCTGATAACAATTTTGTTAATATTTTGAGAAAATTAGGTTTTGAATGATCCCTGAGAAACTACACTGCCAGGGCTAATGAAAATAGTAAACAGATATGTTTTGAGGCCCAGACTGCCTGCTGCAGCTTTCAGGAAGGGTCTGAAAAGGGAAAGTCTAACTTTGGTTAGGAATACAGCCAGATAACAAAGGCACGGGAGCCTGAAATGAAAAATTTCTGTCAGTCTTCCTATATAATGATAGACACAGCAAGAGATGATGGCTTTCTTTGGATGTCAGTGTCTGACTCATTCTTGTCTGAGCCTCTGTAAAGCTGAATTGTTGGTGCTTCAGAGAGGCAGGGAGGTGCAAGAGATCTGCTGAGGTTTGGGCCTGAAAGGAGTGAAAGACTGTGTGTTATTTGAACTTTGAGAAGGAATAAAAAAAATGTTATCTAGCTGTAGTGCTGAGTCATCGTGGTCTGGGCAGTGTTATGAACTGCTTAGGTCAGCTGAAAGGTTGGGAAGGCAAATACTGACTCAAGTATTTTCTTGTGTCAGCTGAGGGGCCTGCTGGAGTATGGGCTGAAACAGAAGTGGAGATCTGAAGGGGAACGTTATGAACAGTAGCTGCTTTAAAAATAGTATCATTCCTTTGCACTGAGAATTGCCTAGTCACAGGAAATCCTCCCATAACTGTCCCTTCTAATCTGTCAACAAGTAATATTCATCTCTCTGTTAGTTTAAGGAAAGCTTGGTTATGCTTTCTTCCCTAAATTGGCCTCAGCTCAAGCAAAAAATTTCAGATGCACCTAAGTGGTTTAGAAGCCTCATCTAACTGAGCTTGCTTCACTCCTGAAAGTTAGATCTGACATTTATGAAAGTATTATCTGTGGCCTATTGCTAAAATGTGTCAGAATATAATATTTTTCAACTTCTTTGGCTGAAGGTCTCAAGTATCTTGTGAACATGTATATGAATAATTTCAGTCTATGTCTAAAAATATTCATTGATCTTCTCCCCATATGATGATATCAGGATGACATACCCTTGGTGATGGGAACAGTTTGGGAATTTTCTGACAAAAATGTAAAGTGTTGGAAAATCCTTCAACTGGAATTCTAAAGGATTCACTTAATACACTGTCTATGGTAACTCCCCTGAGTGACCAAGACCTTTACTCTGGGCCTTGAGCACAATTGGGTGTGTGCCCCAAAAACCTTGCTTTATTCTCCATTCTAAAAGGGTCTCCAGGTAGTAACTACTTCAGCCTCTGCTTTTTATTTTCCACCAGAAATAGAAAACCTACTATGTTCCACTGCTTCTTCCCACTATACGTGCTACATCTCTAGCCTGTCAAATTCTGTTCTGTTAGTGGTTGTAAATAGCTTGACTATGGAACAGTTTTCTTTACATAAGCTGTGAAATGGTTTGTCTTTTATCAGTTCTTTGCACTAAATAAAAGAAACAAAGTTTTACAGCAAAATAGGTTCTCATTAGAGTGCACTAGAAATCTTTCATTCAAGGAATGGGATACAGTGAAATTTCCACCAGATTCCTTTCTCCTCCCTTTTCCTCCAGCTAACTATCTGCCCAGGGGGTGAGAATAGCACCTCGTTGGCTACATTTGTCTGTAGAAGGTCATGCTTAAAGCCTT
This sequence comes from Eurypyga helias, assembly GCF_000690775.1. NCBI lineage: Eukaryota > Metazoa > Chordata > Aves > Eurypygiformes > Eurypygidae > Eurypyga > Eurypyga helias. The sequence goes on along the minus strand of NW_010253166.1, from coordinate 142,281 downwards.
GTAACCAGAATTATTTTGTCGCTGACACTGCCATGTGAATAAGGTCATGGTAATAAGTAGTTCTAGTCTGGCTCCATAATATCTTTGCCTTGTGGCCTTAAGGACTTCTGGAAACACTATGGTTGGGGTGTATTAGGTAGGAAACTTTTCTTAAGAATTTAATGACATTGTTCGATTTATATCTTTACGTGCTTTCTGTCTTTAAGTGATTATTTCTTCCCTATCATATAAATGCTCCAGATGTCAAGATTCTGATACTGTGTATTCTGCAAGGAGGGTGGGGGGCAGAAATCCCAACTCTTTGATTTCATTCAAAAAGGTAATGCCCTCTTATAACAGCTGTGTTATCTTAAGTGTTGCAATCAGATTCCAATTTGGAAAAATGAATCAAGGCACTTAAACTTTCCTTCTGCCACTGTGTTTAACATTTCTTTCTTTTTTCACTTAAAGTGTCAGGAAGTGGTGCTGAGTTGGCAGCAGTATATACCATCCCAGAGGAGGCTGTAAGTAAGTGTTAAAAATGTTTAGTCCTGTCTATAAAAATGGCTTTTACTGAACTCTAAAGAAGTAGTAACAGAATTGCCTCTTCCAGCAGTTTTTGAGTTTATTAATAGATACTAGTTTATTCATTATTTTCTAATGGAGATTTAAATTATCTGAACTCTCCATCCAAATTAAATACTTCTTAACCTTAGTTGTCTGATAAAAATTTTATTAACAGAATGAAATTCACCACAATTTAAATTAGTAGGAATATGGGAATTGTTATTGATTCATATAACTTAATTTTGTGGATACTTCTGTTGTTGATGAAGAGCTTCCCTTGAAGATTCATGTTACAATTCATCTGTGCACTTGTTTCACCACAGAAGTTATTGTAGTTATGATCTCTCATATACTAGAATAAATTTAGCAAGCTGTATTAAAAAGATGGTCCTCCATCAGAATATTAAAGCTATTTCCTTTTAATTCCTCTAATCAGAAGTTTTATTATGTAAGTGTTTACACTGCTTTTGATCCTCAAGCAACATAACTGTCAACATTATGGGGCTAACACCAGTAATGTAATTTAACTTACTGAAATGTAACATAGTATCTGCCAGGATTATTTCAGCCTTCGCTCTTCTCCTGTTAAGGAGAAATTGAGAATTTTTCTTTTTATTAAGACATAATGCCAATTTAAAGAATATATGCCTTTTGAATGCCATGATATTTATGTTAGTGTTTGTTTAAAAATCCTTTGCCAACATTGTGGTGTGCTCACAAACTTATTAGTAGTATTTTATAGTTTTTCTGTGGGTCAAAATGCCATGGGAGGATAGGTGACACACTATAGGATACTATTACAGTGTAATGTGTTACTCTCTGCTCTCAGGTTGCTTTTCCTTGAGTAGTTGGATACTATCAGTTTCTCATCTATTGTTTCTTCCCTGCAGAAGCTCAGCAAGTGGGAGATGACAGAGCAGACACACTGCCTGTGTTAGAGGAGCAACAGAACTCTAATAGTGATATAAATTATTGGAACAGTGTTCATCCAGGCAACTGCAGACAGACAAAGCTGCTCTGAGGAAACGCATCCCTGTCAAAGACCGTTTGTTTCAGCTGAGGCTTGAATAACAGCAGAAGAAAAAAACAGAGAAAGCTGCTGAGGGGGGAAAGAAAACTGGAGCCACTGTGTGTAAGTCTTTTCAAATAATTTCTTACATAGTTTACTTATCTGATAAGCAGATTACTATACGCATTTCTGGACACAATTTTTCATCTTTGAAGAATGATAATTGCATTTTCTTTAATGTGATGCATAAGCAGATTATTTCTTTCCTGTTCTCTCAAGATGTGGAATATTTCATATGAAGAATGGGATTTCAAATATTTATAAGGGAGAAAACACTTTTGTTTTGCCTTCTAAGTATATGCTAACATTTTAACCCAAGTGTATACTGCTACTTTGATTGTGTGGTCAGTATCTTTTAATGGGACATATTTATAAATAGATAGTCATCTTATCTAAGATTGGGTGTTTATAATTTATATTTATGGAACTGTTCACATTTCTACTGTTTTTTCAGGAGTAAGTTTATGGGAGGGTGTTAATAACAATAACTTACCTGCATTTACACGTGCAAAGCCAGCAGTAAAAAATGGCAACCTGCAATGTGTATCCATAGATTTCTATGACAGTCTGAGACAAACTGGTTTTTACAACAAGACCTTGTTTACTTTGATTCTCAGCAAAAAGATGTGTGTGTGTTTATGATAACTAAAGAATAAGTAAGTTTTGGTGTTACCAAAAACTTCATTGGACCAGTTTTGAATGGAACAAATCAACTCTAGCCAGTGGAAGAATATGGAACTCTGCATTATACTACCAAACTCAGACTGCCATGACAAACGGAATAAAAAATGATCATTTGGATTTTCTGAAACATGGTATTAACCTGCAATTATTTCTCAGTATGTTTTCCAAGCAGTGCTCATTAGCAATGAATTCGAAGCTCATGTGCCAGGTAGAGCAACAGCACTTCTAGGTTTTAGAACATTCATGGGGAACAGTGGCATTGCACCAGGCTAGATTTTTGCATGTTTCAGAAACTGATAAGGATAGCTTTTTGAACTGAAAATAGTGCTATAACTTAGCATGCATCTCTCTTCTCTGGAAGAATTTGACTTGACTGTATCTTGTCAGAGGCTCTAGATAAATAGTGGTTCATGTAGCTAAATAGTCTTGTGGAGACTGCTCCTTCTGATGGAAGAAACTTGGCCTGAACATGCATGTTATAATTTAATTGACTGTCTTGGAAGTAGCATGACATTCCTGTCTGTACTGTTTCCACATACACAATGAAGCTGTACTGGTTTCCTGTTTTCTTAAAGATAGTTTAAGGGTTTTAAGCTCACGATAAGGAAATTCTCCAAAGAACTTACCTAAAACTTTGTACTGAGCTCAATACATGCTATGACAGAAGAGTAGCCAGTAATTCACTGAGAAATTAATACCCATCTCCTTTGTTTTCAATGTGATAGCATATCCAATTACACTGTGTGTTTACTGAAATTTTGCTGATTGGGTTTAAAACTTTACTGCTAATCTCAACAGGCCGTCTCTTGCACTTCTTGCCTTTATTGTTCGTAGAGCTTCCCTAGTGTAGAGTTACTGGATGATGTTATGAGAAGTTATAAATCTAGGCATCTACAAGTATTTTCTGCATCTTAGAGTAAACTCCCATAAAATCAAATAAGTTTCAGTATTATTAAATCTACAAAATACAGCTGCTTTTTTGGTTTTAGGATAAACTTGGTCTTCCCTCAAAATGATATTTGTTTTAATGAAAACAAATTTCCCTATAAATGGCATTTTTATCAAAACATTAGTTATGACTTAAAAAGCTCCTATATAAAATGGTATTTATCTTTATCTCTTAACTATAAGATAGTTTGCTGTTTAGTCCATTGACAAGTCATGTTGAAATCCAAACTGTCTTCACCATGTACCTGTAGAACATATCAATGCATTTAGTCTAGCTGTGGACTACATATAAGAAGCTTTTTAAAACAACATTATTTGTTAATCATTAACTATGTAATGATATTTGATATAGAAAATTCATTATTCTCTTCAGGGAAGGAATGGGAAGGGCTAATATTGTGATTGTATATCCTAGTGTTAAATAACTATCATTGCAAAAGTGTTCTTTTGGACCCTGTATTTATCAAAAAAGAAGGTACCAGTAATGATGGTCAGATAGGGCTAAAATCACAACTGAATGGATTAACTAAGATGTATACATAATTTAAAACCATTCTTTCCTTCTTTCCCTTGTTTGCCAATGCTGTTGCAGTGCCTGCACTATTAGGGACAGAAGGTACTTCTGGAGGTGCTAGGTGTGGGTACATTTTTACCTCCAGTTCTAATGCTCTGTGTACAGCTGAAATTACCTTATGGAAACACTTTAGAGACTTTAAAGCTTGGCTTGTTACAGATTGAACTGAAACTATCAAAATCAGGAAAGTATTTTTCATTTAGATTTTTGTCATTATTTTATTTTTAGTTATTTTTTTTGTTTATGGTAATCTGAAGCAATCATATAATTTGGGGAAATCCAGATCTTCCATGAAATAAAAATAAATATCAGATTAGATAATTGCACCAAAAAACCTTTGTTGAATATTTTTATTGGAAGATCAGCTAGTTTGAAATCAGATAGCTAATTAATTTCTCAATTTTAGTATTAAAAATTATTCATCTGGAATATGGTGTCGCTCTGTAAGAAACAGGGACACCTAGGTTTCAATCTCTGAAAAGACAGAAATTTCATCACTTACTAAAATATGAATCTATTTCTTATATAAAGTATTAAATTTCCCAAGCACTATTTTTAGAAATAAGATTAAGCATCAATGAAGTAATTTCAATTCCCAGGTTAATCATATTTCTAAACGCGTTTGTGTACACTTCTGGCACAAATGACTGCATTTTCACCAAACTTGGTGGAACATTTTTATGCTTCTGACTGTGTCAGCAGCCAATACTTGGGTGGCTCAGTACTAGCCAATGCTGTTTTGATGTCTGGCTGGCCAAGGATGAGAAGAGGAAAACGGCAACCAAAAATCCTGCTTATAAGTTTATTCTTTTTGAAAGTTAGAGCTACATTTGGGTTTGTTTAGGTGAATAACATTTTATCAACTGGAAACCATTTGTGAATCAGTGCTGAACTGCTCCGTAGTTTATTAAAAAAAAAAAAGGCAGAAATTTTGACTTTTGTTTAAAAACAAAGTTTTGACACTAAATTTAGATCTGTTTAAAAGCTAATTTAAAACCAAAACCTTCTAGTAGGAGTTTATTTGTGCTTTTTTTTTTTTTTTTTTTTTTTAACCTTAAACTCATTTGGATTTTGGTAGTTGAACAGGATATGAATACCTCCTATTAGTGTCGTTCTAAATCCAGGAAATTAATTTCCAGCTAAGAGATTGGCTTTTCAAGAAGTGTCAGAACTCCTGTCATGTTGTGGTGCAAGTCTTCTGAATTGCACAAAAGAATGAATTAGGTGTAACAGGCTGAAACCCAGATAGATGCTGACCAGAAGAATGCAGCCGAAAAGTTTGACTCCCACTCATACTAAACATGAATGGAGGCTAAAAGAATGTGCCAGCTGGGATGGAATTAGTCCTCTTACTAACACCTAAATGTAGTTCTCAAAGGGAAGGCAAAAGTCAAGAATCTTTATTGTCAAAAGTCTGAGTTCAAGGTCTGTTACAAAATGAATTCACACTGAGTGGATACAGGATTTATTCCCCTGTTTCAACCTACAAATACACTTTGTCACGTGTCTATGATCTTCAATTCTTTTATTATATCTCTGATAACCAATCTTCAGTATTTGGATATATTTGTGATATATATAGTGTATCCTCTGTCTTCAACTTTGAAAAACGCATGGTGGAAATTCACCAGTAAGTCAGACGCAAACATTCTGCAGCCTACAGTTGTTTCTGTGCTACATGGCCTTTTAGTTGCCTGAAGAACAATTGGGGAGTGTGGGAATTGCTTTAGAGAAATCATAAATTTTTGGGGGATTTACTCAGCAGATTCTAATTTTGGATGAAATATGTGATTATGGAAGCACATAATAAGCATTCTCTCCTACACTCACAAGGAGCCTTTCAAATATTTTCAAATAATTCTCTGTTAAGAATACACAGACTTTGTTGCATATCAGAACACAGAAAGAACAAAGCACAGTTCATTAGAACCTGCCTATAAACAGGTAGAATCTGTTTGTCATGTAAGTACTACTGAAGAACTAGCAGAGAAGGTCTGGTGGTAGCAGTAGGTGAGGATATTTGGCCAACCTCCCACCCAAACTTCCAGTATGCTCTCTGCATTAAGACCTTGTCTATATTAAGGTCCCTGTCCATAAAAATGGACTTGGTGACAGCATGGGAAGAATCTATATCAAAACATGGCAAAGGTGAGAACATATTCTAAAAATTTGTGAGCCATGGTAAACATAAGGGTGTTTTTTCTTAGCTTAAGGAGGCAGCTAAAAAGTTTATTGCACCCAACACCTTTTTTTAAGCACTTTTAAAATCACAAAGCTACAGATCAGTTGGCAGAGCTCCTCAGTGTCCTTCAGTAACAGCAAAGATGTCCAGAGCACTGGTTCATGCCCTTTATGTGTAAAAAAAGTATGCTCTATAAAGTTCATATTTAAATTTTCTCAAGCATGAGTCAACTTTCTCCTACTCCTATCCTTATCCTTAGAGTATTTTTCAGTCACTGTAAAATAAATGGGGTCATTAGATATAGAATGTATGTTTTGCTGTGGTATTCCTCTTCCATATATAGATATCAAGATAACTACAGATTACTTAATGACAGCCTCTTGGTCCAATGAATGTGTCAGTAAAGGAAACCAAGCGTTTCTCTTAATAAAATGGCTTTTAAGCATCCTCAAGGACACATTAAAGTGATCTCTTTTAGAAGTCCTATTTAGTGAGCTAATTAGCATGATCAGAGTGTGCATTCCTTCCATATGATTAACTTCATGGCACTGGAAGGAAAACTCTAGGTAAAAGTCTTACAGTGACACTAAATACATAGATTCTTATAGTCTGTATTGGAATGCATGACACGCTTGCTACAGCTGAAGTAACTGTTTAAAGTATTTTGAAAGCAGCAAGGACATAATTCAACTTAAGCTCTCACTTTGCCTCAACAGAAATACAGAGGGCATTAAACAGCTTGGGCAAACAGTCTGGAAAGTTACATTGCGGTTCATCTGGTTGCACTTGGTGCTTTTTGTATAATGATGATTTCTACTGAGTTATACTCAGTAAAGCTGGGACTTCAGCTTTTTTATGAAAACATAAAAATGTACAATATCTAATCTTCACTATTGTGATAATCTATTTTCTGTGAAGCAAAGCTAAGGCATATGTAAGTGACAAGGATCACTTTCATCTCACTTTTTAAAGTTTGATATCTAAGGGATTAAGAATATTACAGTATTAAACAAAGGAAAAAGATTTACTCATGTCTTTTTTTAATTTTTAAAAACTGAATTATGAGTGATGTGGCCTATTTCTGATGCACTTGCTTTGAAGTTAATTGGAACAGTGATATTTTTATAGCATTAACGTGAACATTGCACCATAGTGTTGTGCTCAGGGTATAAGATCAGTACCTATGCTCAAGCACGCTGTTTCCTATAGATCAGTATTACTGTCTAGTCTCAGTTTAGTTGCCTTCCAATAATTTAAGTATAGTTCAGCCAATAACCTTTGGTGGTATAATTCTGGTTGTACTAAAATGGAAAACCTGATGTTATATTCCTTAGTGCTTGGGGTGAAACAGATGAGCAGCGTGGTGTTACCTAGTACTGCATGTGGAGCTTAGGTAATGAGTTCTTCAGCGGACTTGCACAGCTTAAATATTCTGTTTTCTTGTGTGCCTGATGTGGCATACTGACTGTCTTAGTTTGCTTGAACAGAAGTCTTGTTTCAGCTCTGATGAGTTGCATCAATGTAGCTCCCACTAATACTCTCTGATTTCTGCTTTATTGCTGGTTTATGTCAGTCTATCAATCTGTCTCCATTTGAAGATCTCTCCAAGTTTCACTTTGTCACATGGCTGTTGAACTACTGGAGAAATTAATTCTAGGTGAAGACATACTAATATATTTCTTTAGATCAAACTCTTTACTGATTTTGAGCCGCCAGCTTTATATGAAAATGAGTGGAAATTAGTAATTGGAATAGCTTTAAAGTATCATTCCTGGGAAATAATTATTATTCTAGCCTTGAAATGCTGATGAAACAGACTGTTAATGAGCTTGCTCTTAAATATTTGCCTAAATGTTTGTTCAGTTATGTAGGCTGAAGACTGGTGCAACTCCTATTACCCTACTTCAAGACATAAAATATTGGATGGGTTTTATGATTCCATCCACATAATGATAAGTAAGAAATACTGATCTAGGGCCATAATGACAAGGTTTTATGGAACAAACACAGTTTGTTCAGTTTTGAATCAAAAATGGGAATGTGCTGTATAATGTATTTACACATTCTAAAAAAAAAATAGCTTTCTAAAATTAGATGCCATAGGTAAATATTGCTTAAGCAACAGACTAATGATGTTTTATTTGCAAAATAATTCTAATTATTAACTACTTCATTATTTACTTTCAGTAACAAATTCTTATTGATATATTTGACATTATGGTATTGTAAGCATAAAAATAAGATTATAATGAAAATACAGATTTTCATTTTACTGTGCATGTTCTGATTGTAGCCATTAACATCTCTTTAAAGGACTAGAACACTTAATGAAAGACCATTTAGGTTTTAAAGCTGACACATTAAAAACAAACAAACAAACAACCAGCAGATCAGTATACCAAGGGTGTCTTTGCTATTAGGTTAAATCTGGAATCAGAAGAATTGTCCTGATTGTTTTCAGAACTTCAGTTTTTTCATTTCTTCTTTAAAACACAAAGCTCTTTGTGAATTTTATCAGAGAATGCTACTTTATGGTACACTGCAATTATAGATTACTGTCTCTGAAGTTTGTCCTACAGAGCAGAAAAGGGGAGAATGCAGTCATATGTTCCATCTTTACTACTGCATTCCTTGGAGGCTTCCATATGTTTACCTTTATCTGACTTTAGATTTTGTGCCTCTGTGGTTGCTGGCAAGAGCAGTTAAATTCTTTCATGCCTATTGCTTTAATAAGGAATGTGAAGCCAGGTACATAATAACACTAGAACATAACAGTAAGAAGCACAAATAATCCCTGATGGGATGAGTATTTTGAGTAGGGATTAGGAATGCTTTGCACCTAATTCTTTATTTGGACTGTTACACATAAAAATTCCAAAAGGGGGCAATCTTACCCTCTGCCTGAAAGTATAAATATAATTCAACTGAAAATACAGCACACTACTTTCTAAGTTCTCATTTACCTTAGAAAACTGAAGGTTAGTGCAATAATAAAAAGAACTTTTAGGGGTTTGGTTTTGAAAATTAAATTTTAAAAAGTGTTACTGGATTTTTAAACTTTATTGACTGTGAGTATGAATACATGTGGTCACTCTCAAAGTGTGATGGTTAAAATTATCTGATGCCCTTATTTATAGAGAATAATCATATTGTTGAGAGAGAGAACCATAAAAAAATAATAAATTATATGTCTAAGTTGTTATTGGATGTAAATCAAACACATTTATGGTGGAGATTTAGTAAAAAACAGAATCTCAAACTCATCCTCTTTTCCACCTTCTTGCCACTCACGAATTTAAGACAAAAAAATCTGTACTCTCTTGGAGGAATGTAGTGATAGCCAAATTAGGGCAAGTTGGTTTTGTTAATTTCTTATCTTTGTGTAAGAAGGAGAAATAAACTGTAGCCTCTAAAAAAAACCCCAAAAAAACCCTAAACCAAAAACCTTTAAGAAATGTTCTTGCCATTCATTTGTAGTAACTTTTTAATTATATATAGTATTTTCTGTAACAAGTATGTGTATTTTCTTTCTAAATAATGTGTTGCTGACTCATCCCTTGTAATTTGATGGCAATAATAATTTAATTGTACGAAAAGATAATCTTTACCGTATATGATATATATATATATATCTATCTACTAGCTGCCAAAAAGTAGTGTTTCTGTAGATAATAGAAAGCAAATATCCTTTGGTTGAATCAAATGGATGTTCAGAAGGAAGGCTGCAAGGAGCTAATGAGAAGCATTCTTACTCTTGGCTGTCTATCACAGGGTGCAAGGGTCACATCCTTTCAGCTTTGGTACCCTTTCCAGGTACCAACTGCCTTAGTACCCTGTCATACTCAAGACTGAATGTCTGCTACATGTTCATAATTCTGGCATTTTACCAATAACTCTTGCCTTGGAAGTCAGGGGGGTATCTTGCTGACATCCCCTACCTCAGCTGAAATAGACCCAGTGTGCTGAAGGGAAAGGTCTAGGACTGCTGACGTGCTGTTTGTTGCAGGGCAGAAGGGAGCTGTGCTGGGTGGAAGGAAATGGAGATGTACAACTCAGAGGTGTATTCTGATCTTGGCTTTATCTTAAATTTAGTTAGAGAACACGCTAATGTGTTAAAGATTTTAAAAGCTTTGAGAGATTTCTGGATGCTGATACTTACGAACTCTTCATTAGTTTCTTTTTTTACTTGTGGTTCATCCCAGTAAAACTGGGGCTGTGAATCTTCCCATGATAAGGTCTACAATTAATAATTAGTACATGGAATCTGTTTGAAACCTGGTTGCAGCTTGTGATGTTTGGGAGCTTGAGCTCCATTCCATCCCGTATGAATAAAAAGGTACAGATTGTCAATCTGTGTCTGCTGAAGTGGCTCTGACCCCTGATTCACAGCCAAGAATATGGCTGGTACAGTCCCAGTTCAATAAAGCGCTATGGTTAAATATGTTTTCATAAGATGTAAATGAAGCTAAAATAAATTATAGCACCACTTTATTTTTATTGTGGTAAGCAGTGTACATAACAAATTAATAAGATTTCTTTTCCTTGCTTCACATTCATATGATGTAGACTATTTTAAACCCGGCTACGTTTTTTTCCCCTCTGGAGAAGATGACCATACCAATTGCCTCACTATCTGTTTACATTCTGGAAAGAGTCATTTGGGATTTTGTCTTTCTGAAATAAACGTTTGCTTATGGATTTTTTTTATTGTCACATCCATGGCATTTTTAAAGTAAATAGGAGTACAAGGTTTATATTATTTTAAATGTATATTGTATTTGTCTTCCCAACACTGTGGTTTTTAGTACTGTGAATAACGTAGTATGGAGCCAGCCTATTAAACAGCCTGTTTTTGTAAGGAAACTGTTAGTCCACCTACAATATTCTATTGCTTACTGTGTTCTTCCAATATGCTTAGCATTCCACAACCTAAATGATCATTTGTTGAACAAATTCATGCTTTTATTAGTCAAAATACAGAGAAAACAGAGCCCCCCTGTTTCAAGATATTTGCTAATGCACGGTTAATTATCACATATAGCTTACTATAATTCATTTTACAGGGAGACCTCCTGCAGGTAACATACTAGCAGTTTATGAAGCAAAATAACCTCACTATAGATTAGAACTGTTTCACTACTGGTCAGACAGTTGCTGCTTCTAGGCCTTCTCACTTCACATTGCTAATTTGAACAAGGCTTTATTTTTATATTTGTCAGCAGCAAGACTGTAGCATGGTTGTTAAACCTCTCCCAGGCCTAATTAGAGTAGCAATGCTAGCATTCATAATGAATCTCGTGTCCTGGGTTGGAGGAGGTAGCCGTGGTGCTACAGTAGCTTCCTGGCAGACAGTTGCTGGCAGGTTTAAGGTAGCTTGTGGCTTGCAATATTAAGTGACTGTTGAAATTCATTGACTCCACTGCGGCTTATGTGTCTAGATGACAACAAGTTTACACGGTTCTTTTATAGTTACAGCAAATGGGTCCATTTAAATATTTATTAGGTGATTATGGTGATGTGAAATGGAAAAAAATTGCAAAGTACAGTATTGCATGTATAACTGTTTTAACTGTTTGTACAAAATAGGCCTGTGGTATCATTTGAAATTACAGCATCTTTTTTTCCCTCATAAATATTTATAGTGTATCAGTAGCTAGGAATGCTAATTTATTTGCATTTTGTTTCTTATTTAATTTGACAGCCATTTGGGCAGCCATTAAAGGCACTCACTCTGATTTGAATGAAGGATATTTCAATCAGCAGTTGAGTGGCATTTTGATTGGAGTGGGTGAAGTCCAATTTCAGGAGTTCTTTTTGCCTTTATGAGACACAGAAAAGAGTGTTACCTGTGCGTGCTTGATGAGGAGAGCACCCAGAGAAGGCCCACTTCTCTGAAACCTTTACTTTTGAGGAATTTGTCATAATCGTTGGATTAAATGTAGTCAACTTGTTTTATTTTGTTCTTCATCTGGTTGAATCAAAGTGAAAAGAACCAGGTATAAATCTCTGCAAAAATTAATCAAGAGTTGTTGTAAAACATGAATATGACTTGGATGATAGAACAAGCTATCTCAGGTATATGGATAAAAGGATTAAGTCCATACAGGAGAAAAAGAAATCCAGTTCATTGACAGCTTTGTAGATACTTTTTCATAGCAACAGAAGAGATGGAAGTGAGTCAATCTCACTCAAGGGCATAAGAGGACATGATAATGATATCCAGAAGTGTCAGAGCAAATATGTACATTGGAAATGCTCTCAGTGAAGCACAGAAAACAGGTATAATGAAGAGAAATCAAACAAAGTACAATAAATTGTCTCTGAATATATGTTTGTGTCTATAACTATATATGAACTTAAACATAGTATGAGATACTTGATCTTTGTAAAGATAGTAATTAAATACACTACAGCAGCTTCCCTCATGATGGCATCACTGAATTTTGCTGTTATTTAAAAATTTAAATACGCTGCGTGTGGCATAACTTTCTTACTCTATATTTTATAAAGAACAGAAATAAACAGCAGAGATAAGTCGGAAGTCAGCTCGTGTGCATCTTACACTTCCCCTGACGTCATTGTCAAGTAGAAGCAGTGAACAGTAGTTGAAGTAATATAGCTGTGTTTTGAGATATTGACCAAAATGTATCCACAGGTCTGAGCTGTGCTTTGCTAGTTCTGTGCAAATACTTTCTTTATAGATTCCCATTGGTTTCAGCAGGCTTGGAATACATTTTTTTTTCTATTGAAAAAGTAATTGGAAATTAATTCAATTTAATTAGTCCTTCCCTCTTTGGATTTTCCACTTGTTTGCATTCCTTCTTTCTCCTTTAGAGCTTGTCATTCTTCAGTTCTGCCACAGTGTCTCCTACGGCCACCCTTGCTCTTTAAAAAATTGCAGACAGTTACTTTGTTTATTTTGCAAGGGATTTACATGAATATCTTTTAAATTTATAGTTGGAAGAAGCAGAATTACGAATGTAGAATAGAAAATAATGAACGAAATTGAGATTTAGAAAACTTCGTGATTAATGTGAGTATACTGAGATTTCTAGAGACAGCAGTGGAGAGGGAAGTATCTTCATTGTTGGAGACAATTTTGTCAATTGTACTTAAAGAAAGTAGTTGTACAGCTCAGACATATTGACACCAACTTGAAATGGAGATGGAGAAGTTTCTTACTTTTGAAAAGGAAATGAGTTACTTTTCCAACCAAGATTAAAAATTCCAGAAAGTAAAATGGAGACATGAAGCTGAATTAACTCATTCCAGCAAGCTACTGGAATGTCCATAGGCCTCCTTAAGACTTGCCATAGTATGTCTAGTATTGGGATTTAGCATGGTACAGAGCACAAGATTGGCTGATATTTTGTTACTCCACGAATACTTATTTCATTTCTAGTAGCAAAGAACAAGACAATCCTGTAGGGATATGTTTAATTCTGGCTTTAGCTCAACTTTGGTGCCCTTGCTCAGAATTGGGATGGCTTGTGACTGAAGGATTTTACAACAGTGGAAGTAGTAAGACTAACACATTAGTGCTCATTTGAGAATGGGTTGTTCAGGCTCTTTTCTGCTATGAGGACTTAAAAACTTAAGTGATGAATTCCTGCATTAATAAACTGTCTATATGATTATATAGATATTTACCCTGAGGGTTAAGAATTCAGTGCTTTACCTCTGCACTAGTTTTGAGTGAAGTGCTATTTAATGCCCAAGATAGTAAGGTGAACTTACCACTCAGAGCGAATATACATCAGCTTGAACTCAGGACCCTGAAAATGACTGTGTTCTTGGTCATACACAGTAACCCTCGATCTTTAGGGTTGTCTATCTAATTCTTTTCACAAGCACTGAATTCATTTAAAAGAAGACGAAGGGGGGGAAAAGAACATTCTTTAGCTTTTTGAGTCTGGAACTTCTGGCCTACTGTTTACTCAGATTTTCCGGTGAGATCACTTCCTGAATGGGGCATAATATGAATAAATGTTCTGAGAGGCAGGTTCAAAAGCTAAGCATGCAGAAACTCCAGTTTTGTGGTATCCAATCAGTGACAAAGCTTAATTTGGTTCAAGTTTTCCTATAAGCTCAGAAGCTTCACATGTGCAGCTGGAATAAGATGAGCTTTTATTGTATTTTACATCATAAATTTCATTAAATGTTAAATTTTAACAATATTATTTAGGTTGTAAAGCACCTTAATATACATATCCACCTTGTGATTTCAGTAGAACAATTTGGTCTGAATAGAAAAATGTCAGAATTTCATTCTAAAAGTACCTGCCAAATTACATGATTTTACCTCTTTATAAAGTGCAAAGACAGATTGCAAAACATCTGAAGTATCATTGGTTATTTTAATGGAAAATTTGTGTCCTAGTTAAAGACCAGGATTCTGTCCAAACACAGTGCAAAAGATGTAACTTCCCCCATAAAAATGCCAATGCAAGCCTACTTGGAAGAAGAAAAGTAAGATAAAATACAAATTTACAGTCAACTGGTGTTTTTTGCTAAGGCTCATAGATTTATTTTTTTCTGGTAGTTGTTCTTAGGAATTAACTAAGAAAGAATGGCTTTCCTTCTTCCATCCATCACTATTTGTGACTGGGTTCCTAAGTCAGACGCCCCCTCTCACTTCACATCATTGTGTAAATAAAACTGTTTATGCAGCATAATAAACTACCTTAAATACAGGCGGAGTGCAAACAGACATTTCCCAAATACAGTCGAAGCACAAAATTAGTTATACAAAGCTTAAGAAGACCAGCTATAAGAAACAGAACAGAACTGCTCTAAGTAAGCTGCTGTTCTGTGCAGGCTGTTAGTTGGACTTCAGAGAAATATCCAAGAACATCCCTGGAATTTTGCTAGTTCCAGCTGTGGGCTTTTTCCTGATTATTAAACAGTGATAAGCACTACATTAACTATCCTTTTCACTAGTTAGAGTGGCAGCCAGGTGTCACTTCCAATTTCCACAGTACCCGCACCATTCTGGACTCTCAAAGCTTCTTTAATAAAGCACACATTGCACCTCTTTTCTGGCCCTCTCTAGTTTTAAGCACCCTCGTTCAACACACGAGTGGGTTTTTTTGAGGTGATCTAATCATTTGGGGCTGATAAACTACTCATCTACTGAATAGAGTCTGAATTTTTGAAGTAGGATCAATGAAATATACACACAGAAACAGGAGATCGAACAGAAAAAATTCTGTATGTGCCTGAGAGCAGAGGTGAGTGTTTTGGCTCAGTGAGGCTAGGTTACAGGCGTGCATTTTGCTATTAATTCATGCACAGAGACCTTCTCATGTTCAACTTACTGCCTTGGAAAAATGGCAAAATAAACATAGATTAGCAAAAAGGCCATGCTGGAATAATTGTTTGGTGTCCATAATGATTCATGGATATCTGAAGCAAGGTTTGTAGAGGAGACAGTATCTTTTGTTAGCTGAAATTATGTTTCAGATAAAGGGGAAAAATTTGGGGAAAAAATCCTGCAGAAGACTATAAGGACACACCAGACCCTTTAGTTCCTGATTTGGGGGAACAACAAAGGGGAGAGGGAATAAGCAGATTTAATTAATCAAAGACAATATTTTAAAAGGAGTGTTTGAACACATGGGCCAGATTATGCTTGCATATACATTTTGTCTTAATGAATTTGTGAAATCAAATATTGGAATTGGGTGTGTGTGTGTGGGTGTGTGTTGTATGTGCATTCAGTATACACACACATGGTTGAGTGTTCATCCATTGCTACAGTCTCCTCTGTGGCTCTGGTTTGTGCCACAACTTTGCGACATCTTTACTCAAGATAATGTTAAATACTTTATTTTCAAGCGATTTCTGCAGTTTAGTAGTCAATGTGTTTTATTTTGTCAGAACTGTTCCAGGCCCATTATCATAATCCTTCTGTATTAATTCTAATAACACTGCAAGGTGGGGATATACTGTTTTCTATATTGAGCTAATACGGAACATAAGACAGGGATCTTCTTCTAGAGGTGGATATTAAATCTGTCTCAGAGTACAAACTAGTTCTCTCACCACTGAGTCCCTGCTCTGCTGACACTATATGTTGTGATCCATTTAGATGAAAGACACTGAGGGGCGGAGGGACTGCAAAAAGGCATGCATGCATGAGAGAACAGCACTTGCTGCAGTACGACAGAATAAGGCTTCTTTTCACAACCTCAGAGCAAATATTTTGGACAATCAGTTGTACAATAAACTATATTCTATCTCTGTGCATGATACAGGGAAATAGAAATCCATTTTTCAGTTGGATAAAAAATAGGAGGTCCAAGAGTCAATATCTTAGCACTAGGACAAGTTGGAAACTTTCCAGTGGAACATTTTTCTCTCAGCTAATGCCAGTTCACCAAAACCTAACACCGTTGCATGAAAATGTCTATTCCAATGAAATTTTTGATGGAAATGTGCTTGGTTTCCTGCCAGCTCACCCGCTTTTCCCAGCTCTCAGCTCCCCGGCATCTCACATGGAGTGGTGCCAGAAAGTCAAGTTTCTTCACGTTCTTGGCCTTTTTGGCAGACTGCCACAAAGGATGGGAGTCTGGGCTCACGAAAGTGGACAAGAAACCTTATACATGCACATACAACCATACACATACTCTCACAGGTCATTTAAATCCATGTCAGTTCATTCAAAGTAAAGGGTTTTTTTATATAGAGGGTGTTTTAAATATGACCCTTCTATGGAAAATTTCTCATGTCGGAATTTTAATTCCAAGTTGCAACTGAAAAAAAAATTGGGGAATATGAAAAAAATTCCTTATAAGGCAAATACTGGTTCCTGTGCAACTGCACGTTGCACTATTGTCATTGAGGCTATCGGCAGCTCCGTCTGCTGCTCTTTTTCATTGCATAACAAGATTTATGTTTGTAACAGGTAAGGTGTTTACACACTTAACCTTAACAAAACAAGATTATATTTTTAGAGTATCGTAAATATTTATTTTAAGCATTCCTCTTAAGCCACCTTAAATAAGGCAGGCAATCTTTTCTTGGTCAGTAAGTTTTAGTCTGTGGACTGAGGTGATAGAGAATTTCCATGGCTGAATAATAAACAGAAAATAGGCATATATACTGAAATTCTGACTGAGAGGACCCTGAAGCAGGAGCACTGTAATGTACTTTTCCATAGCTTTACTTCATGTACTGCAAGCTGCTTAGTCACTTGTTATATGTAAGTAAATAAATAAACTTCAATCACACTGTGTTAGGTAATTTCTGACTGGGGGATGTGTTCACATTTGAGACAAAAAGCAGTTGATCTAAGTAGTCATTAATTAATTCCTTTTCTGATTATTCTTAATACATTGGATTAGCATAACAAAGTCAGACTCCTTAGGAGATCAGTACTTGAAGCAGTTAATTTTTCAATTGAGCCTTTGAGAAGCTAGGATTTATAGTAATAGATAAAGTTTTCACTATTTCATTGAAGAAAGGTTGCTGAGTAGAATTCCACTACTGTGTAAATTGGTGTTATGGTCATCAAGTCTACGCTGCGCTGCCAGTCTGTCAAAAAAAACCTTGGTTTTGTAATAATAGGAAAATGTTGTGTCCTGTATAAGATGCTAAAATTTCTAGTAAATAGAGAAAATACTTTTCTTTTTAAAAAGAATGGTAAAAAAAATTACTTATTCTTTTTTTTTTGAGGGGGGACATTGTGTAGTAGAGCACAAGGTTGCATTGATGCTCTCCCTGGCTCTTAGATAAGATTGTAATGTGATCTGAAATTGCTCCCAATGTCTTATTTTCTCATGTGATAAAATGGGAATGATCAGCAAAATACTCCTGTATTAATGACAGCATTATGTATGCAAATATTTGTAAAAGGCTTGGATCAAATGCAGTGTTAGGCTCACCAAGCATTAATTTGGGGTGTTGAAGATTTTTATTGTGCTGGGAATTAATTTTGAATGTTCTAAATATACATGTTTGTGGCCTTGTCTTTGTTTATTTCTGAATAAGGCTCCATGGGTTGCAAGCAACAGAAAAAAGTGTAAAGAATTTATTGGCAGCAACTTTAGTTCAGCTCTAAAAGTTGTTAGTTTCCCTCACTGTGGCTGCACAGAATCCCAAGATCCTTTGCTTGCATTAACCTTTACATCAGTCTATCCATGAGGAGGAGAAAATGGGATATGTGTGTGTACACACACATACAGAGCAGGACTGAGCAACCAAATTAATCCTCTGAAAGGAAATTTTAAGATTAATAAAATCACAAACATTTTAGTTGGTTTCATATTAATTGTTCCTTGTCAAAAATTAAACCTCTGTATTACCGGTTGCTTTCTAATGTCCCTAAATTGAACTCTCAGTTGCCCTCTCTAATCTCCTAATCTTTTTGCAAAGGAGAGCAGAAGGGCCTCTCTACAAAGCAATCTTGACTGCTTTATTTGACTCATTGGGGTGAGAGGAAAAAGGGAGGGGGGATGCAACACATATCATGCTGCAAATACAATTCAACATGTGCAATGAAGTGACAGCTGAATTCTTCAGGCCTTTATGTCAAAGAATCAGTGCTGGACTGTAGAGTGTAAGCAAAGACGTCTCATACTGTTATCTGACTAGTGTTCTCTAAGAGCAACAGTCTGAGGGGGAGAAAAAATCAGCCCAACTCTCTGGAAAATAGAACACTGGCACTGACTTTCCTCCACAACTACCTTGCATAAAGTGAAGCTCAGCTCTTTACCGTAAGACTGAACTAGTTCTGACCTCTCCCCACTGTTGCAGGCACTCGCAGCTGCTCTCTGGTGGAATGAGAAAAATCTGATTTCCATACAGAAGTGAATCATTTAAGATTTTGAACTTTTGTCTATTCATCCAGAAATAATGTAACGTTTTTCTGCTTGTTCTCTGTGTTAAGGGGCTCAGATAAGTCTATGCTTAAAATCTGGATTTGGATCCAAGCAATTGACTATTTCTACCCCATAATATGAAGGTATGGACACAAGTAATTCTACAGAAAAAAAATTACACTCACAGTGTTTTGGGATGCTGGTTTTGGTATCACCTGAAAGAGAGAGCGAGATACGATTGTGCTGTGTGATGCACGTTGTGCTGTATGTTTTTGTAAGGACACTGATTTTCTTAATGAGTACAAAAAGTTTGAGGTTAGACACGGTGTTTCTGTTCCCAATGTACTAATCTTCATGGCAATTTCTGTTAGCTCTTCATGTTGTAGGTCCTCAGACTCACAGTGAATCACCTTTATCCAGAAGTGCAAAAGCTGGTATGTTTCTTAAAATCAAGGATGGACAAAGTTAGCATGCAGGGATTCCTAACTGCATGTGCTGACTTGGACTGAGACCAATGGGCCTGTATAAAATGTAGATTCTCAAATATGTGGGGGTTCAGGAACATGGCCAGTGCAGTCCTGGGCCTGGGGGATGAGAAACAGCAGCAGGGAGCGGCCACAGAGAACAGAGCTAAGAATTCAGGCTTGGGTTTTTATAGGACCCTATGGAAGTAAAGGCACCTCTCTTCTATAGTCTGTCCTGAATACCTCTTAAAATCTTATATTTTTTCCTATTGATCTCTCTCAATTTGCTGCAGTAAACTGGATCTGATTTCTTGATCTCTCATTCTGTAATCAGCTACCTTGATCCCAAAAGCTGACTACAATAACTAAACAAACTATGTGCAGTGGTGTATCATCCCATCAGATGGCACAGATGAGTTCTACAGTCTCCTTGGAGTCACCCAAATCAACTATTAATAGCTAGTTTTAATGTAAGAATTTCTAGGCTGTTCAGTTTTTCTTTGGTCATAAAATACTCCAGAGGTTTTTTTTTTTCTTCCTGAAATTGTTGTGCTGTTTGCGGTACTTAAGAGACAGACTCCAAATGAAGCAGCCATTCCTAACCTATGCAGACAAAGGGAGTGGTTCCCTTAGCAACAGGAACCATGTGGAGGTTCTCAGAGAGCTCTCTTTTCCCCCTACTCGTGTTTTCTTTTAACTCAACATTTTGCACAGCATCTTGCATGGAGACTCCGACAGCTGGGCTGGAGGCAAACGGTTCTTCCGGCTCTAGCTAACCAGTGCTCGAAAGGCAATTGTTCTACGCTCATCAGACAGAAAAAATTATAATCATGGGTAAGTGAACTGGCACACAATCAGAGTTCATGCTGAGGAGGGGGAAAGTTTACTGGCTGGCAACCAGAAGTGTCCAGCACTTCCCAGTAGGCATGTATGTTTGAAACAGGGGTACTAATGTGATGCTTGCCTTGTTTACTGGTAGGATTCTATGTCTGCATGTAGCATTTCAGGGTTTGGAAACATTAGTACAACTGGGTTCTAGCCCTTAGTATGCTACTGACTTCCTTTATATCCTTGAACATCTCACCTCACCTCTCCGTTTTCCTTCCCTATCCTCTAAATGGAGATGATATGCCATGAGGATCTTGAAAGGACAGTAAAGTAATATAGAAATATACCATATTGCTTGGCAAAATTCTATTTGCTTTTGAAGACAATGATAAGGTGTGCAGAATCAGAGATAAAGATTGAAGATTTTTTATTGAGGCTTTTCTTGAAGATTTAGCTCAATTAACTTTTCTGTAGGTAGATCTAGCTGCTTTTCTTCCTTGTACAGAAGAGGAGATATATGCATGTAGTGTCTGTACATAAATGTGCATATGCAAAAAAAATTGTGTGTGCTGGTGTATAAATAACAGAAATACAGCCGTTTATTTCCCTCAAAATAGCTATAACACCAGTAAAACAGTAGCTGTGTTTCAGTGAAATCCAGCATGCTACAAAATAATGGAATTTAATCTTTGCATGTATTGAAATAAACACTTGTTCTGCTGTCCCTAAAATGTTACGTATTACCAGAGCTCTTGCAAGTCTCAGTTGGAAAAGCCTAACACATAAACTTCATGAGTTTGTAGTAATTTTACAAAAAAAGGAACATGTGAATTAATCCAATCTTGTATCAGTTATTTTGAGGGTGGGGGCTTACATAAGGAATGAATTCATCTCTCAGTTCTTCCTATTTTACTGTACGAAGTTCCTCTGACCACAATTTTTTATCACATTTGAATGAAAATGCAGGCATTTGAGTTCATATTTTGACAAATAGTGCTGCATACTGATCATATGGATGCAGGCATCCTTTTATTGCACACTTACAGACGAGTCTCATAGTGTCGCAGTGAATGCATTTACCACTACAGGCAACTTAGTTGCTCTCATTTCAAATGTGATTACTGCAGGAAAAAACAGTCATCAGTAACTACATGCGCAGAGCAGCTGCAGAACTATCATGCATCAGCTATCCAGAGTCACATCAATATCGTACTGTCACTACTCTTTCTGTTCCTTGTGCAATGCTAACCTGCTACATATCACTTGCTATATGCTTGTACAGCACCCAGTACCACTGAGCTTTTTCTTGGACGATCACAGGTTCAAACAGTCATAATACTCCCCGTTGCATGGTAATTGGCAATTTGTCCCTTAGCTCCTATTTAAATTAAGAAAAATTGCCATGTTTGTACCTTAATGAATAATGTTAGCTTCTGTGCCTGAATAAAGATGAAGACAATAATGTAATGTCAGTGAAATGAATTGTTCCTCTTTTCTCTCTGTGGTTATATTTCCCTCCTTTTATGCTCTACTTCAAACAACACTACTGCGTGAATCAGTGATGCCAGCTAAGGTACAGGATGAAAATATTTTGCATTTGGTAGGCAGTGTTTGAGTTCTAAATTACAATTCACTATGTATATTTTGTAATATGTGAAGAAAATCCTGGGTTTAGGGTGGGTTTTTTTAGCAAAAATTTTAAGTAATTAGGCTGATCTTCTTTATTACTTCCCCCATCCCCATTTGGTGTCTAAGTCTGAGTTGTTTGTCATTTACCCTATCATTTTGGGTATAGTTTATTTTCATGCAGCTGAACAAAAATATTCAGGTCTGCTGTTCGAGATGCTTTATCAATAAGTCACTGAGAACACTTGGAGCTTCTTCAGTTTTAATAAGTTTATACAGTTATTAGCAGTAGTTATACTGTGCCTTTCATCCAAGCATTTAAGTGCATTGCAAGTGTACATGAAGGCTACCCAGAAATCTGGAGACAAGGAAGTAACACTAAGGGATTGCTTCATCCAGTAAATAACAATAATTCTAATAATCTACAGAAGTGCTACATATCTTAGTACAGGAAGGAAAGATCTAATGTAGAAGAAGTGGATTAGATTGATACCAACACCTATCTCAATTTCTTGATGCTTCACATATAGGACACATATATAGAGTAAGCTGAAACAGAAGAAAAAGTGGATGTTAAAGATTAAAGAAATGAATGATGATTGACCTATAGGAAAAGTTATGAAAAGCTTATTTTTGTGGTTGGCAGCCAAGAAGTTGGAGAAGTTTCATACTTTTAGCAAGTAGTATAATCTCACACAGATCAAATTTCTGGATTTTGCCATTTTTTATATACTACATGATTTTTCAACACCAAGTAAAATACAAAGCTTATATGTGAATAATTATTTCTTCATTCTGATTTATTCATTAAAACATCAGCAGGTATAACTCCTCCAAGCAAATAATGTATTAGCTTATACATGGATCATGGCTTTTTATATAGTAGTCCTAAAAAGAGGACTAGTGTGATAGTCTGATGTGGTGGTGCCCCTGGCAACCTGTTACCAGTCATCTGATCCATTGCAAGAACACATTACTATTGCATGAAGGTAGACGGTGGGCATCCACTTCTGTCAAGACTTTTCAGCATCTTTTCTCAGAAAAGCCAGAAAACTTAGGAATTGGGAATGGCTGTGGTGCATGTTTCCAACCCTGGGATTGGTCTGGCACTTTCAGAAAGCCTTAAAGGATTTAAGAAGCCAGGACTAGTGACCATGTACAGTGTGTAGCTATTCAGGAAAGGAGTCTTTATCCTTGTGTCATTGACTCTGTCAAAGTCCTGAATCTGGGTATGTCTACATGGCCAACTGTAATGTAACTGGAGAGATGCACGTGGGTCAAATGCCAATTAGCCCGTGAGACTAATGGCCCAGCTTATATAGATGGAGGCCCTGAAAGTAGACAAAGAGCCCCAAACCTTTCATTGCCCTGACCATCCCATTTAGTCATGTTGTGTCACTGAACCAAATACAATTCTTTCTGTAGCGTATGGTAGGGTGCTCCTGCTGACATAGGTAACAACAGCTGTAAAAACACTGCTGCCATGGGTTTAGCTTGTTCCAGGTTGATGAGAAGACAAACTCTCCAAAGACCCATGAGAGTACCCTTGTTTCTAAGGTGTACCAAATCTAGTGCCTTCATGTCTTCATTGCTAGTGTCATCCTTGCCAGCTCATTTATGGCAAAATTTGCTGTAATCACGTTATGTTATCTTGACGTGTAGGCATACTTGAGTTGGTATAAAATGTACTGAATAAATAACTGGAATTGTTATAGCCCAAAGGTTTATTTCACTGAAAAAAAACCCCATATTCCCTAGCTATGAAGATGTAAAAATAACAATTTGGTGTGCTTAAAACCTTAATGGCAATGAGCAGCGCACAAACATACTCTGCAGTGCAAGAGTCAGTGAGATGTCTGAAAGAGTTCAGGAAGGAGTTTGGATAAACAAGCCTTGTCTCAAAGCCTTTTCAAATTCACAGATATCATACATATGAAAAGACTTAAATTAATGCTGCTTCTCTCTACTTGAATGTTATCAATCGAGTTCTAAAGGACAGCCTTCTGGGGAACTAGTATTACTTCCTTATGCCCCCATTTTTAATAACTTGCTTCTATTAATTCTATAGTCACGGGATTTGTGGACCTGTTTTCCCTTCTTCCTATGACAAGTTGATTTTGCTTTTTTGTTTGTAGATGTTCCTTTTCATACTTCCTGTGTCTTATGCTTCCACTCAGTGGATGACAAAATAATACATTTTTTTCTTTTCCCCTTTCTCTCTCCTCATTCAGCACCATTGCGTAAAAGTACATAAATGTGCTTTTGTGTGTATAGAGTCTGTTATACAGAAGCTATTCTGAATTGTAAGACGTATTCATGGGATCACCCTTCAAAGCCTAATCTATTGCCTGTGATGGTTGTAGGAAAAACTAAGTGGGAGGGTCTTCAAAATAAACAGTATCTGTGGTTTATCATCTCATTTCTCTGTCTCTAGAAATATTTCTCTTTGATCTAAAACAGGTAAACCTAAGACCTGAAAAAATCACCTTTGCTGATTTTATAGCCTGCTTTTGTGTCCTCTTCATCTCACGCATTATTCAGATTAGGTTTGTTCTGTAGTAGCAAACCTTGAGAATTTGAAGTGTGTTTTGGAGGAAGGTCTGGGAGTTCAGTATGAGCTTAAAGTTGATGTCTATCTACACTTGCCCTCCCCACAAACATATCAGAAACGCATATGAAATAGCTCTGAGTTCAGGGTTAGTTTCGTGCCTTAAGGCAGATGGTGAGCTGAGAAATACAGAAATCTGCAGAGGGATCCTAAAACACCCTTTTCTAAATCATTTAAAGCTAATGTCTCCTTTTCCTTTTGCATCTTGACAATGTTGAAATTAATGATCTTTGGATTTAAATTTCACATGGAGTCAAGCTGAGAAGATGCACCTGAATCCAAGTTTCTTCTAAATACAAAGTTGCTGCAGCTTTTGTTCAGAGCTAATCCTTGTGTGAATCATATGGCAACGCTCAGCATGCCTGGTCTCCTGAAGATGTCCCTTTGAGGTCAGCAATTGTCTCAAGCAAATATTTGCCACTTCATAAATCTCTGCCTGTATAGGCTGGATTCTATAGCCTCTTTTTTGGGCAGTGCAGGATTATACAATAGCTATCACACATCACCAGGGGAGTAACAAATTCTTTTTGAAAAGTGGAGTAGATATTCAGACTGAAACACAATGTTTTTTGTAGCCAAACTAAGTTTTAGACCAGTCAGGTTGTCATTTGAAACAGATAGGAATTTCAGGTCCAGCATTTTAATGACTAGATGTTGTGGAGGTTGACATACGCAGTCAGTGCACTTTTGAAAAGCAAAGGAAAATGTTTGAACTATTTCACTGAATGTGTGATTATAGTGCTTGGGGAAGTTTCTGTAATAATATTTAAAATTATGATCGTATTTCAAATGTTATTATAATGAAGTGTATCAAATTTGTTCAGAAGTTAATGTTGAGTTAGAATTGCCATTTAGCCATTTGTACCTCTTGAAAAGTACATATATCACTAGGTATTTTATATATGGAAAATTTGATGTATGGTCATTGCAAAAGGATATGGAAAAGAACTGGCCATTTTTATTGGATTCTGTCTGGTGTGACAATACTTTCTGGCTCACAAGTGAAGGTAATAATTCAATTTTTATTTAATATATAGCCAGAAAGTTATTCTTTAAAAATAATCAACACAGCATTTTACTTTGATTGAGTTGGAATATAAACCAGACGATGGTTGTTAGGGGCTTTTGAAAACTAAAAGGGCTGATATATTGTAAAATATCCCCCATCTCATTATTCAATGTTGATTATTTCAGAAGTGACTTCCATTGTATAATTCCTTCTGTGTAATCTGGTTGCTTTCACTGGTAGTGTGTAGAAAGAAATTCTGTGACATCAGTGGGCAGCTGATTGTCTCTGTCTTGTCTATTTAAAGGGTTCTTCAGATTCCTAACACAATGTTATAAGGCTTAGACCCATGCCCTCTGAACTTGACCACTGTGGTCAATTTGGGGTAAAAATCAAATGTCGTAATAGTATATGTTCACTGCTTTCCAGGATATTCTTATATAAAACATATTTTTTATCTCAATACCTGTATCTGTTTTGAGCAGTTAGGACAGGAAGTGTGTAATCTGTGTGTTCATAGGGGTAAGGATGGAGCCTCAGCTGTGACATGTTTCAGAACTACCAAATTAACTTGAACTACTACAGTTTGTGTAAGCTAAAGAATCGTTCCTTGCAGCAGTCCATTTCAAAGTGACTCGATTTCATTTAGATAATCAGAGGCTGAGAGTTGCAACATGTGATGGCTTACGGTGAGGCAAGTATTTTTACATGATGCCATGCTACAGGCATGGTGTTTTAGGCATTTCTAAAACTCTGTAAGATGATAGGAAGATGAAGTTTTGGACACCATAACAGAGTCTGAGCAATGTAAGAGATGAGGTTGAGGGAAAGATTGGTTCAAGGATTTGAAATTCTTTCATTTTGCCCCTGCTTGTATGCAGTTTGGTGATAACCATTGCTCTATTGTCCCTATTTTGGACAACAGTAGTTCTTTGCTGTTTTCTATTTAGAGGAACAGAACAGAATGGCAAAGAGTTTTCTCCAAGTGCTCTCTGCAGTTGTGTTCATATGGCTATTTATTTAAACCCACAGTATGCAACAGTAAAGTTGTGAAGTCGTTCACACTGAGCATTGTCAGTCCTCACAGTCTCAAGATAGTGCCAGATAGGATTATTTTTAGATTCATCATTCAAGAAACAAAGAAGGAATTGGGATGGAGAGAGGAGAGATACTACAGGAGGATAATAATTGGAAAAGTAAAAATATTTTAGCTTATTATCTCTGAGTCTACCTGGCTAGCTGGTCACAGAGTACTGTGGGCCTCTGCGGGCAGGGGTGGCTAAGTGAGAGATCAACGCATGTGGTTTTATAGAGTCTTCATATCTTGCCGCTAAACATTATTTATAGATATTAATCAGTTCTCTGTCTCTGCTATTTTGTTATGAACTTCTGTCCAGGTTTCTGGCATGCTTTTAATGAATCCTAGTGAGCTTTTAAAATGATTTAAAAACTAAGTCTTCTGCAGGAATCTGCAGAGAGAAGGAAGGTGATAGCAATGCGCTGCTTTAATGCAATGCTGAGAAACTGTATGTTGAGAATAAGTGTAATCATTGTTGCATGTGATTTTTTTCCTTTGAAAACTTTTGCTGAGCTCAATATTGCTGTTGCTGAAGGTGGTATTTTAGACTTCGTATTTCAGTTGTTGACATAAAGTGTATTTAGTTGTAAACCCAGCAAACGCTCTGTAAATTGTATGTCTCAGACCTTACTCTTGCAAACACCTACTCATGGCTCTTACCTCATCAAAATCAGCTATTTATACACATAAGTGTGACGATTGGGCTTTCTCACTTAAATCAATGAGTTAAGAAAGACTACTGCTTTCAGGACACTGATTGATTTATGCATGTTAGCAATAAAATACGTAATGAACCATAGTTCTTTCAAAGTGCCCAGCCAACTTTATTGGGACTTTTATCCTGCTCACAAAGTTTGCCTTACAGGGCCAGGTTTCAGCAGCGATAGACTTCCCAACAAGTGGCTGGATTGTTTAATTCATGTTAGTTAGGGCACTACATTTCTTAAATAGGGCTTTTAGATTTAACTTGGGATTTCAAATTAATGTTATAAAGGGTTGTTGTTGGGAGAGCAAGGGAACATAATCCAAAAGCCTTTGAAATTAATGGAAGTTTTTAGCTGATTTCAATGAGCTTTGAGTTTAACTTTCAAAAGATGTTTGGGAGAATTAATTAGCTCATTTAAATAGATATGTCATTTATGAACATATAATAGGATTTTATAGGATTTTTTCCTGTCTTGCTAAAAACCACAGGGTCTTCAGGATCAGAATCCTGAAATTTCCAGTACCCAGTACTGTAGCTGAAATACAAGCTCATACTTTATTTTACTATTCTGTTGTTGTTGTTCTTCTTAAAGAAAAGATTGAAATTATGTATAAAACCCAAGACATCCAACTGGCCAGAGACCGGAATGGCACTAAGCAGGACCAGCTGCTTATCATGTCTCCACCGCTGTGTAACTAAACCCACACGTAACTATCATCTCTTCACCTTGCTGTTTCCTCTGTGTCATATTTATTTATACTGAAAGCTTGAAAGGGAAAGTATTCTTTCTTGCTAAGTGTTTGTAGAGCATATAGCCCCAGTTTCAGCAGGGGCCTCTTGATACTATAGTAATAAAAATAAACAATTAAAGTGTAGAATAATTGCTTTAATTAGATGTTTTAGAGCTGACCAACTGCAGATTATGGTAGAAATGTATCATGCTGGCTGCTGTACTGGGTACAGAATAAGTGGTTTGTGTCCTTCAGCTTGCCAACAATATTCTCTTCAACTGGAGTTATTAACCTGTATTCCCCCCAAGAACTGAAATGCAGTACCATTATGGTAACAAACATAACAAAAATGCATGCCATGTATTACTAAATGGTTTTATTTTGAAAAAGTTTAGTTCATCTCTAATGTATATTCCTTCCCCAATACAAAATTGGTAATATTATGGATCTCCACAGATCATAATTCAGTATTTATTCTGAACACATTATCTCTTATATTCTTGGTATTTCTGTATTGGAAGACTAAGACCAATTTTCTTAAGATCCAATTTTCTCTCCTTCTGGAAGACCTGCTTTGTGTCCATAGTTCTTTGTTTTGTAGAGTTGAAAAAAATATTTATTAACAGTTGGTCATGTGCAAAGTTCCAGTTTGCAGCCTATGGAAATTTTTAGTTTTACTAGATTTTTGTTGTCAAGTTTTAATACTTGAGTGCTGCAACACACAATGTGCACCACGTTCGGTAATTAGGGAAGGCTGGAGAGAGACACCTTGGTTTTGTGCAAAGGTTTACTGGAGTCTTCTGCTCTGCTTGTCTTTCTGGTGTGACTAGGGAAATTCTTGCAGACAGGAAAAAAATTGACTCAGGTTTACAAGTGTAGAGTAAATCAGAGAAATCGTTTCCTTTCCACAGTGAAACATGAATAGTTTGTACATGATTCTACAGGTGAAATCGTTAGTGGTTTCCTGTTCTTTGGT